>NW_020943070.1:11562925-11582622 GCF_900497805.2 Vombatus ursinus
TATCTAAGGCTGGATTTGAACTCAGACCCTCCTGACTCCAAGGCCAGAGCTCTATCCACTGTACCACCTAGCTGCCCCATAGGTACAGTTTCTTAAAGCCAATATGAGGGCAGCTAGGTGGCACAGTGGATAGAGCACTGGCCTTGGAGTCAGGAGGGTCTGAGTTCAAATCCAGCCTTAGATACTTGATGCTTACCAGCTGTGTGACCCTGAGTTCAAATCTGACCTCAGATACTTACTAGCTGCGTGACCCTGGGCAAGTCACTTAACTTTGATTGCCTCAAAAAAAAATTAAAGAAATATGAAATGGGCCACATCGATTCAGTTTAAGATCCTTCTCAGTTTTTGCTTTCCAATGTATGACTTTTTCGCTTGGTGCTTTTCTCATGAGAATGGGAGTTTCTTGAGGGAAAGGGCTATATTTGTGCCTTTCTTTGTAACCCCAGCACTTAACACGGTACCTGGCATGCAGTAGGCATTTAATAAATGCTTGTTCACTCAATAAGGTCCTTCTTTTGCCAAGTTTCTAAGGACCCTCCCGGTTCCGATTTGGAGTCAGGAGAGCCTGGTTCCTATTGTACCTCTGTGGATTACTGCCAAGTACTTTGGGCAGGTCACTTAACTTCATGGGCCTCAGTTTCCTCACCTGTAAAATAAGGATTGGATCAGATGTCCTTTGAGGTCACTTCTGTTCTAAATCTATGTTTCTATTTTGTTAGTCTATGCTTTAAGGGCCCTCTCAGATCTAACACTCTGTGTTCTAAGGTCCCTTTCAATTCCAGATGGTCGGATGTGTCAAGAAGGGAAGAGAGCAGGGGGTGGAAATTGACCCGAAGTTAAAAGATTTGGCAGCAAACAGCCAAACAGGGATGGCACGTATGAGTGAGCTAGAGAATGGGGAGAGAAACCACTTAAAACTTGATGGAAGACAAGATACTGAGTGGGGGGAAGAAAGTTAGGGAGCCACATTATGAAAACTTCAGGGGTAGAGAGGAAAAGGATGGAAAGGAGAAATATGGCCAGCAATGAACTGGCATGGAGTTTTGTGGGGGACGAGAGGACTGAGCCCCAAAGCGATCTCTGGCAGAGCTCAGAGAGAAGTACTAGAAAACACTCAGTATACAAGCTGCCTACCTACTGTGGACATGGCCTTGGGGGAGAGACAGGCAGGGCAGGGCGCCTTCCTTCCCCTCCCCCCTGCCCCAAGCATGAACAAATACTTTCCAAGAGCCTGAATAAATGAATTTCACAACCCTTTCCCAAGGACAATGATATGTCATGAAATAAGCCCTATTATGCAAGTCGTTGCAAACAGACGTGACTCTTGAAACAGCTTCTATTAGTAAAGGAGGAAATCAGAGGCCCCAAACATTCTTCCATTTCTAATTGCCAGGATGCTCCAGACCCCCCAGATATTTAGTGAAATAAGGAAGAAACCAAAACTCCCATCCTTCTTGGAGTTTTCCAGTTTCATTCTTCTGTTAATAATCCAGGTTAGAAGACAGAGGAAATGAAAGGCCCTTTTTGCCCGTATCTCAATTTCTTTCTCTGGGAAATAGGTTTAATGATTCTTATTCTACCTACTGGGCAGGTAGGTGGTGCCATAGTGCACAGAGCACCGGGTCTGGGGTCAGGAAGACTCATCTTCCTCAGTTCAAATCCAGCCTCAGATACTTACTACGTGACCCTGAGCAAGTCACTTCACCCTGTTTGCCTCAGTTTCCTCATCTGTAAGTGAGCTGGAGAAGAAAATGGCAAACCACTCCAGTATCTTTGCCAAGAAAATCCCAAATGGGGTCAGAAAAAGTTGGACACGACTGAACAATAACAATAAAATTCTACCTACTCTACGGGGCTATTGAGAAAGCACTTTATAAAACTTGAAAGTGCTTCAAGTGATAGCTGTTAGCAATTAGCTATTACTGTTACTAATAAGAATCAATCATCCTACAATGGAATGGGATGCTTTGTGAGAAAGTGAGCTCCCCGTCACTGGAGGGCTCCAAGTAAAACCTGGATGACTCCTCATTAGGGAGGCTGGAGAGGTCTGATGGGGAGGCCTCTGAGGTCCTTTTCAACTTGGAGTTCCACTTTGGCCTTTGTATCCCTAGAAACTAGCTCAGCACCTAGCTCACAGTAAGTGCCCAATAAGTATCTGTTGATTGATTGGTTGGAACTCTTGAATTCTTCTTACCAACTGATGTACAACCACAGTGATAGAACTACAAGGGACCCTACAGGTCATTTTGTCTAACCCCCTCACTATTCAGATAAGGAAACTGAGGCCCAGCAGAGAAAGAGACTTGCCCAAAATTTTGCAGGTAGCACTGGCAGAACTGGTTATTAGACCCATGTCCTCCCATTGTACCAGGAACCAGGAGTCCTTGGTCCAATGCAATACAAGGGGCTGTAGATTTGGAGTCAAAGAACCTGGGTTCGAATTCCAGTATTGCCGCTTTACTATCTTTGGCTATTTACTTTGATCACTTTAGGATTCAGTTTCCTTATCTGTAAAATGAGAGGCTTGGACTAAATTACTTCAAAGTAAGTTCTTCCAGTTCTAAATCTATGACTTTATCATCCTACCTGTATGACCTTGGCCAAGTCATTTTCCTGCCATGGGCCTCAGTTTTCCCATCTGTAAAATGGAGAGGTTGGACTAGGTAGTTTCTGAGATGCCTTCTCGCCCTATATCCACAATTCTCTGACAGCTACGATGCTGGCTCTGTCTTTGGGGTATGTGACTTGGCCCTGAGGGTCCATAGTTGGAACTACCAGGATGTTGCAATTCTAAGAACACTGGCTACCCTGTCAGAGAATCTGCTTTCTATTTACTATGTGAGTGATTATGGGCAAGCGGATAAATATCCCAGGGCCTCAGTTTCCTCTCCTGTAAAATGAGGGGGTTGATCCCTTCAAGCTCTGAAGTACGACCTTGAGGGACTGATCACTCCGAAAAAGACAGTACCCTGCATTTCCCGGGGGACAGCAAGTTGTTCTGGATAAGGGAATTTTGCACAGTCGGATGAGTGAACTTTGAAAACAGCAGCAGCTTACCCCTGAGAGTAGCAAAACTTTTTTTTTTTTAATGAGCTACTTGGATAGAAAGAGTTCTAAAAGGCATCACAAACTTCCCTGCCTGCTCAAGCAATTCAGATCAGCATTTTCTGGCAGACGAGATGCCACCCTGGTTCACAGTCCTCAAGTGACATTTCTAGGAATGACATTCCCAGCCTGAACTTGGGGGAGGGGAAGGAGAAGATACAGGCACTGGGACGTAGCTGGAGCCTAGCTCACTCTGGGAGGGCTCCTTCTGCCTTTCTAGCTTAAGAACCAGAGGAAGGGAGAAAATGGAAGCTGTTGAAGTCACAGCCCTTTGCCGAGAGAGTGTCTATAGTTTGGACCAACCTAGAGACAGCAAGTGTTTCTGGCCCAGACCCCGGTTCTAATCACTAGTTGTTGTTTTCCTTCAAAACAACACGAGAACCAGCAGTTGGAAATGGGTGCCTAATGGTATGACTATAGAAACCCATCCAAATGTTTTGTCCCACTGGATTTGTTTTTTTTGGCAAAGTGGGAGGGGGCTGGATTTCTCTTCTTTCCTTTTCTCCTTCCAGGAGTGGGCTGGCGAGTAAGCCACACTACAACCATAGAAGGAAAGGACAGAAAGGATTCTTAGAGGTCATCTCATCCACTGTCCCATTTAACAGGTGAGTGAACTGAGGACTAGAAGAAGGAAATGACTTGTGCAGAATGGACCACTGCTGGAATTCTGGTCTCTAGACTCCTACTGCAATTTGTATAGTTTATCCTAATTTAATAGACTAAAAAAAAATGGAGATGAGCAGGCATGATGTAACTTCTCCAAAGTCATGCAAGCTGCTGGATCCAGAGTCTTTAAGATCTTTAAGCACATAGTAAATGCTATAATATAAATGTTAGTTATTGTTGTCATTATTATTAAACTGGCTTGTGCCTCAGTTTCCTCATCTGTAAAATGAGGGTAATAATAGCACCTACCTCCCTGTTGCAAGGGTCCAGTGAAATATATCTTTAAGCTGCTTTATAAACTTTCAAGTGCTGCTATTATTATCAAAGCAAATTGGCCCCAGCTCTTCCATGAATGGCCTGAGAGAGTTCCCTAAGGCACTGAAAGATTTAATGACTTGCTCAGGGTCACAACGGCAGAATGAATCCAGGTTTTCCTGACACTGAAGTCAGTTCTGTATCCACTATGCATCTCATATCTCACCCTCCTTTTATAGTTAGGGAAACGGAGGCAAAGTGACCAGCCCAGGGTCACACAGCCAGTAAGTGACTGAGGCAGGATTCCTGACCCCAAGCTGAACTGCTCTTCCCTGAGTCTAGGCTGTCTCTCTATTCAGAGAATGAGAGGTCACTTTTTCTCACACAAACTGCTAGGGCTTTGTGCTCAGGACAACCTGAAGTGTGATACAATGAGTGAGTGTCTGAGAAACATCTCAGAAAACAGCCAGAAATAAGATCTGCTGCTTTGAAAAGGTCTCCCACCAATATCCCAGAAGCCTCTCTGGCTGAGTCACAGAACAGAGCAAGCCAGAGTTTTCTCTTTTGTGGGAAACCCCAAGAGAGAAATAAAACAGGACAAACCATTTCCTCCAACCCCCCCCCCCCAAAAAAAGCCTCTAAGGCAGAAACACTAGTCACCAAGTTCAGGGCCCAGCAGCACCCAGAAACCCTCACCTGCTCTATTTGTCAGACAAATAAGGCGACATGTAAAGCCAAGTCCTCTGAGTCCAGATAAAGGATAAAGGTATGAAAAAGAGACACACAGGAAAACGACCCCTCCACCCCTCACTGTAGCTCACATTTCCTGCCCAGCCCAGCCAGTTCCCTGTGGACACACAGATTAGAGCTTCTAGGGAGTATCTGATCTTATCCAAATACACACAGAACAGAAACCAGAGGTTCCCAGCTCCACCCCTCAGCTACCCTGCTCCCCTCCCTGCCATCTTGCAAACTAGAACACAGAAATCCTTTCAGATGAAAGAACAAGACACTTCTAGGGCAGTGGGCACCTGAAAGCAGCTGTAACACAGTAGAAAGGACATAGGATTTGGAAATGGAAGATGTCCATGACAATTCCAGCTTCTCCACTTGGCTGAGTGACCTTGTATAAGTCAACTTTGGGCCTCAGTTTCTTCAATTATTAAGTGGAGGTAGTAATATTTGTGCTACCTACCTAACAGAGTTTTTGGGAGGAAGGCACAAAGAAATTTGAATTATTATGGGCTAGTGAGTTGAAGTGAATGGTTCAGGGTCACACAGCCATTATATATCAGAGGTACATTAAATCACACTGACTCTCATTATCACAGAGTTCATATTAATTCAGGAAGAAGGAAGAATTAATTAGCAATGATAACAATATAAGGAACTAAACTGAGTTAGCCCATATAAGCAAAAGCTTTTTGGGTTAAAAATATTTTCATTGATGACACTGCTCCTGCATAAAACGGCTTTTAAAAAAATGAAAGAAAGTTCAGGTGACTTTGTATGTTTCAACAGGATAAAGAATTGAGTATCTGATGTCAGATGAGAAAACTGCAGAGTGGCCATTCCAGAGAGAGGCTAATGTAAGCTGCTCCTAGCTGTGACAGGCATGCAGACTCAGCATGTAGAAACTTGGCCAACCCAACAGCTCTGACCCAGGGTCTCCAGGGACAGGCTGCTAGACAGCCTTGCCAAGCCGTTGGCCAAACAAGACCCAGGGACATCAGATGCTTCAGTAAATAAGGAAGGAAAATGAGGCATGACTCATTAGATCAGAGTGCCTTTGCAAATCTCTCAGTTTGGGATCCTGGGATTCTGGGATCATACGTTTAGGGCTGGAAAGTATCACGGAGACCAGTGAGTCATAGAATTGTAGACTGAGAGCTAGAGGGGACCTTGGGGTCATCAAGTCAAAAGATCACAGGATCTGAGCCAGAGAGTACCTTAGAAACCAATGAGGCCGGCCCTTTCATTTTAAAGATATTTTATATAACACAAATTTGTTATATGATATAAATATATACGTCAGTAAATGCCCGGTTTTCCTAACTCCACAGTCAGCCCTCTTCTCCCTATACCATGAATAGGCCTGTGATACCCATGACCTTGAAGATTCCACTGGGCTCCAATCTGAGGACAATCTATCCATTTAGTGGAGGAGGGAAAGGGTGAGGTCAGATAAATGAGGTATAAGCAGGAATGAGGAAATGAGACAATGCTATTTTATATGAACATTCTTAAAAATAAACTTGTTGTAGGTGCTAATCTTAGTGGTGAGGGAGGCACAGGGCATAGACAATTTGCCTTGGAGTCAGAATGGCCTCTGTTCAAATCCCACCTTTGATAGGTTAGGTGGTATGATCCTGGGCAAGTCAATTATTTTCCCAGTATATTTGAGATTGCAGAAAGAGTCATGGATTTTCAATGGCAGAGGGAGGTTCCCCATGTTAAGGGGCCCCCTGAACTTGTCTTCATGAGTTTCCATATTTTTTTGTTAATACCCATTGGGGTGCTATCTACACCCATGAAATAACAGGTTTGCGCCTGGAAGAGAAATCAGGTGGGGATGGGCTCCTGATCTGTATTGGTAAAGAGAATGAAATAATCTGTCCAGTTTTACTCCATATAGCTGACCTTCTTTGCTGTTCCTTATATGTGGTACTCTATCTCCCACCTCCATGTCTTTGTGCAGGCTGTCCTCCAAGCCTAGAATGCACTCCTTCCTCACCATTGTCGCTTAGACTCCATAGCTTCACTCAAGGCTCTGCTCAAGCACCAAAGCTCCTGTAAGAAACTTTTTCTGATCTCAGAATTGGGATTAGCTGGGAAGGGTGGGGATCCTCTCGCCATCTTCAAATTGCCAGTACATGTTTGATAAAGAATTGATTGCAGTGTTCTGCATTTTTCCATTTGACCCAGGGATCCTTTACCTCTTCAAGCTATAAGGGAAGAGCCAACCTACAGATATACCGACAGGCTCCTGGGCCAGGCCCTTCGCTGGATGGCACCAAGTCTGAACAATGTCTAGTCTTTTCACACTCACTGGTTTGAGAAAATGAGAAACAAACAAGGTAGGGTAGGACCAGAAAGAAGAGGGGGGATGGGGCTACAAGTCTGAGTTAGGTACCGTTGGAACATTCTGGGACCAAGTAACATATTAACAAGACAGCAAACATGGCAGCAAACTAAGCAGAAGCAGCATTTCTCATGGGAAAGAAAACTTCTCACAGTCCTACATTGGGCATGGAACCAGGAAGACCTAAGGTCAAATCTTGCCTCAGTCACTTCCTAGCTGAGTGACCTTGGGTAAGTCACTTAGCACCTGCATGCTGTATTTTCCTCATCTGCAAAATGGAGATGATAATAGCACCTACAATTCAGGGTTATTACAAAGATCAAAGGAGATAATATTTGTATTTGCTAACCTTAAGTCTTATATAATGCTAATTATTATTATTATTATTACTACCCCCATTTTACAGATGAGAAAACTGATGCCCAAAGAGTTTAAGTGAGTTGTCCAGGACCACACAGCTACTAAGCATCTCTAAGGCAGGATTTGAACTCAGGTCTCTGATTCTAGGTGCAACACTCTATCCACGAGGTCCCCATAGTTGTTCCCTAATGCTTGCTGGACTGTTAGATTGGTTACAATGTTGTACTCTCTCTCCAATGAAATGAAGTATGGAAGCGACAGAGACTGGGAAAATCCACACTGAGTACCCCATTTTTAGAGCTCAGAGGCAGCCATGGAACTTTAGAGACGGAATGGTATTTAAAGATGATCCACCCATTGCTTTCATTTGACGATAAGGCTGACTGCTGCTAGCTGACATTTAAAATATGTGTTAAATATACATATATATGTATATATATGAAATATAACTTTCAAAGTTTGCCGAGCACTTTAGAGACATTATATCTTATTTGACCTTGACTGTGTGAGGTGGGTAGTATGTGTATTGGAATTCTCTTTTACTGATGGGGAAACTGAGGTCCATAAGGTTTAAGGGCTTCATCCAAGGTCACACTGCTAGATCTAGTGGCAAGTTAGAACTAAAATTTAAGGTTCTGGGAGTTTCTCACCATCCCTCTTGCCCATATTACCCCAGCCTGTCTTTTGTCATTGGTCCAACTGAACTAGAAAATGGGAAATTGTAATTATATGTTACAGTCCTCCCTCCTCTGGGCAATGCTTTGGTGTTTATGTTTTTATTAAAGATGAATTCCCACACCTCCCCTCCCACCCCACCTCCACCGCCCATCTAGCAGCTCATGAAATGGTCTCCATGATGGAAAATAAAGGTTTATGACTTTTAAATAAACACAACGCCTCCTTTTGGCTGAGATTCCAGGCTTTCATTCCAGCTCAAATAGTAAGAGCCGGGTTGTTTCCCCCAAATGGAGCAGGCAAAAGTCACACATACCTAGCTAAGGGGGTCGTGGGAGGTCTAGGACCAGGTCTCCTGGCTATTTTTACTGTGAGTCCATCCTCTATGTCCAATAAACACACCACCAGATCATGTAGATTTTAGATTTCCATCTGAGAGAGACTTTAGAAACCATCTGATCTCCAAGTTTCATTTTGTAGATGAAGAAATGGCACCCCTCCCCAGGCAGAACCATTGGGAAAGGTCCTGTGGCTTGTAAATGACAGAAGCTGGAATCTGAATCCAGGTCCTCTGACTACAAATTCAACATTCTTTCTCTTTTTTGCTTCTTCCCTTGAGCCATGCCCATCCTGGAAAATCCCTTTTCCTCTAAATGTTGAGTTCCTCCTAGAAACTCCATTTTTGATCTGAAACTCAAATTAGCCATGCTCATTCCTTCACTGCCTTCTGGCTACCCCTGGAGTTCTCCTCCACAGACCCGTGGAGGTACTACTGTCTACTTATTTCCACTCCATTTTCCAGCTACCTTTTATATATTGTCTTACCCCAGTGGATTGCAAACTCCTTGAGGGAAGGGATTATCTTTCTTTTTGCTTGTATTTGTAACTGGCATTTACCATAGTGAGCCCTTAATAAATACTTATTGATTAACTCTCTACTACAACAGGCTGTCAATCAGTCAGGAGACACTTATTAAGGGCCTACTATGTGCCATGCATTGTGCCAGGTCCCGGGAATACAAAAACAAATTTTAAAAAATACCTCTGCTTCTAAGGAGTTTGCAGTTTATCAGAAGAGACAAAGTGTGCATAAATAAATATAGACCAAAGAAATACAAGGTGATTTGTTGGGGGGGGCATTAGCAAGCTGTTGGGGGGGAATCAGGGAAGGCCTTCTATAGGAGGTGGCCCTTAAGCTGAGATGTGGGATTCTAAAAGGTAGCGGGTTAGGAGGAAGGGCATTGCAGTTATGGGGTCCGATGTGAGATCTTGACATACACAGGCTGAATTACTGCTCTAAGATGATCTATGATCTTGTAGAGGGAAGCTCTTTTCTCTCTTCAGTGAGAGGCAGCATGCCTTCTGGTGATAGCACCCTAGACTTGGAGTCAGGAGACCCAGGTTTAACTCCTGCCTTAGGCACCTATTATCTATGTGATCATGGGCAAGTCATTTCAACTCCCTCGCCTCAATTTTCATCTGTAAAATGGGAATAATGAGACTTGAAACACCTTCAAAAAGAAGACTGGGCTTCTTTGTTAACCAAAAAGCCCTACAGCACTCTTAGCCACTGAGTATGATTCATAAAGAAATGAAGGTCCTTTGGCGGGTACCAGGATCAGAGATGTTTGTAGCAGAGTCTTTTCTCCTCTTTGCTAGGGATGGTCCAGGAAGGTTTCCCAGAGGAGGTGGGTCTTGACCGGGTAAAGTTCAGGCTGGAGGCGAGGAGGTTTGGAGGGTTAGATTGCCCCAGGTAAACTCTGAAGGCAATGAGCAGCCCAGTCTGGCTGGAGTCCAGAGAAAGAAGGTTTGAATAGGAGGCTGGCCCAAGACTTCACCGGGACAGCTCAGATGCCAGGCTGAGGGAGAGGCTCTCTAGAGTAGAATGAGACAGCTATCCCATCCTTCCCAGGATAACCACCGCCATGACAAATACCACCACCACCACCACCAAAATCTCAACAGGTTAAAAACCATTTAGGAGGCAGAGTATGGTTCATCGGGAAGAATGCAGAATCTGGAGGGGAGAACCTTAGCTTGGCATCTCAGCCCTGCATCGGCTGCCTTTATATTGTGAGCTAGGAGAAAGCAGGAGACTAGGGATTCTAAGAGTTAAAATGAAGGGGCTGGACTCTGAAGTCCCTTCCAGCCTCCGAATCAATGATCCTATGAACAAGCCAGCCTACCGGGTGAGAAGTACGAACGTCATCTTGCCCATTCTACAGACGAGATGACTGAGGCTCAAAGTTGTCAACAGCCTCGCCTGTCGCCACAGAGCTAGGAAAAGATTTGAACCCAAGTCTCCTGACTAAATCCCACGCTCTTTGCTCTTAACCCGGCAGCCTCAGAGAACAAACCGAACCCTCGAGCTCCTTCCCGCAGAATCGCCGCAGCCTGTCCACAATTACTATTTCATTCCTAGCAGCTGCAGCTGGTGAGCAGAGACTACCCGACCAGGCTAAGCCCACCCCTCAATCTGGGCCCTTTGTAAGGAATTATAGGCTCTAATTCACTCTTTAAATGACACCGACCATGATGGATTCCTCCCCAGCCCCCATGATGCGATCGCAGAAGAAAGGGAATCATAAGGCTCTCCAAGGATTCCAAGCAGCAGCTGGGTTGTAAATACCCGCTGCAGTTATGT
Organism: Vombatus ursinus; assembly: GCF_900497805.2. Classification (NCBI taxonomy): domain Eukaryota; kingdom Metazoa; phylum Chordata; class Mammalia; order Diprotodontia; family Vombatidae; genus Vombatus; species Vombatus ursinus. Next base: position 11,573,713 of record NW_020943070.1, read on the forward strand.
CTTGCCTCCAAATGTCAAGGCAGCTGGAATCTCACGATGATTTGCCGACCTGTTGGATGACACAAGGCTGGAGGGATGCGCCTGGACCGCCAGGTGTGCTGCTGTCTGCTTTCCTGGTCGATCTTTCTCAACCTTCCCCTCCCCCCACCCCCCTGCTTTTCGATGAGATGATTACTTAGAAGACAACCGGCAATTACCATTCCTTCAAGAGCCTGGGCGCGTATTAAAAGATTAGACGTCTTGGAAATGGGCCACTGGCTGATTTATTTGGTGCCCTGGTTACTCGAGGCATGCCTTTGGTAAATTATGTGTGTCAAAACGTTCATGGTTTTTCTCACAATTTGAAAAAGTGGCTTTTCTATCCCTCCCTCCTACCCCCTTCGCACCAATCCCCTCCCCGGTCACTCTACTACAGTAAGTTAAGGTTTTCAGTGTTCTCTGGCCTCTTGGAGGAATGTCATCTGGGTCTTTAAGGAGGGATTTGAACTCAGGTCTTCCTGACTAAACTCAGCCCTCTAACCATTCCGATCGTTACCTATCTCGAGGCTAAAAACCCAGTTCCACTATTTGGGATTTAAAGGTTTTTCACAACTTGGCTCCAGGCTTCTGCCTCATTACTACCCTCCATGAACTCTCTGCTGCTGCCACACTTGCCTAGTTATGTTTCCCATGTGTGACATTTCACTGCCTATTCTATGCTTTCGCACAGGCTTTCTGCTATGCCTGGAATACACTTCCTCCTCGGCTCTGACTCCTGATGTTTCCCCCAAAGGCTAGCTGCAGTGCCACATCCTATTGTAAAGGAACCCTTTTCTGACCACCCCCCCCCACCCCCGCTTCAGCTACATATGCTCTGTCCCCAAAGTATTTTATATTTGTGTAGTTATTATGTTGACTTAATCTGTATTCATGTTGTTTCCCTGGTCCTGGGTTCAAATACACCCTTTGTCATTTACTGTGTGACCTTGAGCAAGTCACAGCCTCTCTGGGCTTTGGTTTCCTTCTAGACTGAGGTCCCACCTAGCTTTGTGATCTGCTGAACTTGCCCTGCGGGCACCTTGAGAGCAAAGCAGCTGAGGTCTAGAGTGTCCTTCAGGACAGAGACTGCTTTCTCTTTTCATCTTTATCTCCAGGGCCTAACACAAAGCCTTGAACACAGTAGGTAGCTAATAAATGTTTGCTGAATTGAATTGACTTCAAGATAGAATATATGGCAGGTGGTAGACACTGAGGGTTTGTTATCCTGAGAGTTCATGTGGACTGCAAACATAAGTAGAGCCAAGCAGCAGAGATATAACTTGCATGTCTCTCACCTGGGTCAAGCTTCACAAAATGTGTCCTGCTATCAGCTTCTTAAGACAAATGTAATTGTGTGTGTTTGTGCTGGGGAGACAGAGACCTCAGGATGCATTTAGGGGGAAAGGAGTTCATCCAAGCTGAACGGAGGGTTGAGGAAGCACCATATGATAGTGTCTCTTTTAAACTAATTCTTCTTCCTAATCAGGCGCTAAATTCATTGGTTTCTATGTGCCAGTGTCCGAACCCTTGAGATTTCCTTGCCCTGGGTCAAATTCCTAGTGGTTCCCACCCTAGTTCTGGCCCTGCCCCACCAAAAAGAGTAGATAGCTGCATTACAGAAGAAGACATGAAGCTGGGGCTACTGGGCTGAACCAGCAGTATTCTAGGGGAAGATGGGCTGGACAGTGGGACAGCAGCTGTCACACGATGAAAGCCCAATAGGCATATGGCTATAAATGAAAACTTAGTGTAGAAAAATACCTCCTCAAATGAGTAAAGATCATTTCACCACGCCTTTAATAGGATACTGTGTCATTCCTCTGCGTGGCAGATAAGAGGCACACTTTTCGCCCTGAATTTCTGCCAAGAGAGCCTGATTCCCAAGTCTGGATTATGAATCTGCACCAGCAGGGACTTGGTCAGAAAAGCTGAGCTTTTGGAGCTGGGAAATGAGGAATGAGGATACATTAGCAAAGGCAAAAGCAGGGGAAGGATGTAATTTGCTCCCCGAGAAAATTCAACCGTTGTTCTTATTAAATTCAGGCACCTATCCCAAACTGAAAGATTTAATGCCTTCTCTTTGTATTAGAAAAACAATTTTAATCTAGTCATAAAGAATCTTGCCAAGGAAACAGATTTGGGGGGGGGAGAAGCACAAAGCATGGCACAGTGAAAAGATCCTTGGCTTTGGTGTCTGAGGACCTGGGTTCAAATGCCACTTACGACCTTGTGTGACCTTGGACATGATATTTCACCTCTCTGGGCCTCAGTTTCCTCATCTGTACAATGAGGGGGCTGGACAGGTCCTCTGAGGTCCCTTCCAGAAAGGCTATGCTTTTATGTTAAAGAAGGGCTTGGGATGATAAACATGAGAATTCATGTGCATAAAATGATTCCGAGTGGAGTCGGCAGAATCCAAGAATACATATTGAAGGACCTCAACAATGCACTGAGGCAGCCCGGTGGTGCAGCCCAGTGGTGCAAGATCTCAGGTGAGGCAGATTCAAGTTCAAATCCTACCTAGCTGTGTGACCCTCAGCAAATCACATAGTCTTTCCAGCCTTAGTTTTCTCATCTACAAAACAATGGAGACCTGGAGGCCATTGCGTCCCTCTTCCCCATTTTACTATATGACTGCTTATACTCTCCTAACTCTGAGATTGGAGATCAGAGTATTTCAACAGCAATTAGCTCAAATTTTCCCAAATCCAAAGGACTGTTTCCTAACTTCTTAAAAACAATCCTTCTGGTCTTCTTGGGAGCTGTCCAGTTTGAGTGCCCTCCTTAGAGGAGGGCAGGCAAAGGCTCATTCTTATTAGCCTAACGACAGATTCTTTGTAGGGGAGGCTAGGTGGTGCCATAGTGCACAGAGCACTGGGCCTGGAGTCAGAAAGACTCATCTTCACGAGTTCAAATCCAGCTTCAGATGCTTACTAGTTATGTGACCCCAGGCAAGTCACTTAACCCTGTTTGCCTCAGTTTCCTCATTTGTAAAATGAGCTGGAGAAGGAAAAGGCAAACCATTCTAGTATTTTTGCCAAGAAAACCTGAAATGGGGTCATGAAGAGTCAGACATGACTGAAAAATGACTGAACAACAAAACAGATCTTTTGTATGAATGAAGGCATAAATGAATGAGTTGTGATTCATTCAAAAGAAGGATTTTTTTCCCAAAACTTCTATTACTCAGGGACCCTGAGTTGGTGCTGACTAGACTGGCCTTAAAGAGAAAGAGTGAGTGTAAAGTGGCTTTAATGAGGATGCTATGGGGCCCGGAGGCCATACATGCTATATGAAGACCATTTGAAGGATGTTTAGCCTGAAAAAGAAAGACTCCGAGTGAGACATTATATCTGTTCTCAAATATTTCCAGGACTGTGATGGAGAAGAAGAATTTGACTTGTTTCTGCTTGACCCCAGGAGGTCTGAGGAATCAATCAATCCACTAGAATTTACTTAGTCCTAACTTTGAGCCAGGCACTGAGTAGACAAAGACAAAATTGAAACAGTCTTTGCCCTCAGGGAGCTCACATTCTATCCAGTAAGACAATCACGACAAGCATAATTATGTACAAAATAAATACAAGGTAACTGGAGGGAGCCTTGGAGAGAGTTGGAAGGGTGCCAGCAGCTGGAGGGTGGGGAGGAGAAAAGACCTTTTTGAGGAGGTGGCCTTTGGGCTAAGCCCTCAAGGAAACCAGAGAGTCTCCCAGGCAGAGGTCAGTCAGTCAATGAGCATTTATTAAGCACCTATTATGTGCCCCACACTATGCTGATCGCTGGAGGATACAAGAAAAGGCAAAAGATGGTCCCCATTCTCAAACGGGGCAAAGTGGCTTACACAAGGGGACAAGGAGATAAGACATAAGGCATCTAGGGTGAGGAGTAAACCTTAGCACTGGAGAAATATCAGCTGGAAATAGTACCAGCCGACATTTCTATAGGACTAAGATTTACAAAGCATCTCCCTTTTAGCTCTCCATCTGAATACACTCACACTCCATACTGTGAGCCTCACAATAACCTTGTGAGTGCTACAGAAGTTCTCATCATTCCCATTTTGTAGGTAAGGAGCAGAAGGCTCTAAGAGGTTAAGGCTCCACCAAGGTCATACCTGTGACAAGTAGCCGAGGTAGTATTTGAACCTTTGTCCCCAGCTCCAAATAAACTCTTTTCACTGTTTCAGATGATAGAAGACACATAAAGCCCTATATAAATGCAATTATTAGTGGTATTATTATTATTCACCGTACCATGGAGTACTCTCAGGTGTTGCTGCCTAAGGGGAAATTATTTGAAAATTAAATGTCAGTGGCAGTGTTAAAGAAGCAGCTCTCCACTGATTTCACCTCCAGCAACGTTCCCACTAAGGCAAGTGGCCTGGAATTTACAGGGAGGCAGATTTTGCTTCTGCATGTAAGGAAAATCCCACAAGCTGGGAAGGCATCAATGCATCAGTGAGTTCCAGTCTGCAGCCATGAAGGAAGTGGAGGAAACCATGGAGCTATTAAAATACACAAGGAGAAACTTCTCACCAATCAGAGCCTGGCAAAAAAGGAAAAAGAAGGCTGCATGGAGGAGCCAGCCTCCTGTTTCTGAAGTTAAATAACCACTCTTCCAGGAAGACGGGATTCAGGATTTGATTCTGGGTTGAACTGGGTGACCTGGGACATTCCTTCCAATGCCAAGAGTCCATGATACTATAAAAGATGCCCTTGTGGGCCTTGGAAAGTGAGGGGAAGAGGAGTGGAGAGTTGAAGGGAGGATGAAGGAAATATACTAACTGCACACTAATACCTGAAATTGCACAGTTAGCCATTAATTCGTTGGCTTAAGACTTATTTTCTGTTAACCAATACTCCAGGGAGTAGAAAATCCTGGAGTTTAGAGATTAAGTTTTATGCCGTTCTGTCTCTTCTAATTCCTGCATGACTAATAATAAGTTACTTTTAAGGCCCCCCTGCATAAGTGACTTTATCAAAGCCTTGTATGAAGAATTTTTTTTGTTTAAGAGGGGAAAAGGTGGTAGCCATCTCTGGGCAGGAGGAGAGAAGAAAAAAGTTACATGATAACTTTATTTAAAAGGAGTAGCAAATTATATGTAATAGATTTGCAGTTTCATGTACAATTATTGCTTTTTATATTATGTTATAGAAATACTTGTTTTATTCCATAAATTTAAAAACTTTAAAAAGGGGGGAAGGAAGGAGACATCATTAAATATAGGTACCTGAAGGAAGGACAAGAAAGAGAGGCCTGCAGGACAGAAACCTTAGACTTCACAGCTTTGCCTCAGGCCCACCCTGGAGTAGGCAATTGGCCTATAACTCTGGTGGCTGTCTGCCCTTTGAAGTACATTTTATATCAAGAGACTTCACCTAGGCATTTTCAAAATTACAGATGACTGCCTCTTACATTTCCACTTTATGTCAAGAAGGGTCTGCAATGGATTGTTTTCGGCTAAGGGCACAGAACTGTGGAATTTGGGATCTAGAAGGGCTCTTAGACATCAAATGGTCTAGCCTCCTCCAACCTCCTCTTGTGATGAAGGAGAAAGCGGAGGTGAAGTGATTTATTCCAAGTCACAGAGCTGGGGGTTAATTGGAAAGAGCACTGGACCTAGAAACCAGAGACCTGTATTCAATTTCCTGCTCTGATATTGACTATACATATGACCAGGTGAGTTACTGTACCTCACTTTCCTCAGCTGTAAAATGAAGGGTTTAGACTGGATGACCTCTGAAGACCCTAAATGCGTACTCTAAAGCCTGTCATATTTACATTTCCCATGTCCCAAGGTTGTTACTGGAAAGGGATGTTGCAAACCTGACAATTCAGTATGAAGATGAGTTATTTGGATTACTCTTGGACAGCAAAGAGGAGGGGAACCTTGAACAGCGAGCTCCTGCAATACTGCCAGGGCTTCACTTGGGGTGCTACCAGCTTCCTCGAGATACAGTAAAGTACAGAGGAAAGACTGATAGATTTGGAAGGCAGAGGATCTGAATTCAAATCTTGCCTTTTCTGACTTGTGTGATCTTGGGAAAGTCCCAACCTTTCGAGGTTGTATGTAAAATGAAGACGTTGGATTCTGGAACTTCTAAGATGCCTTCCATCTCTAAACTGAATTATTTTATGACAAAGTCCTTACACTGGAGAAGCAGGTATCCTACTTGACAGTAGACACACTGCTAAACTGAGAAGTTTCTGAAATAAAGCAACATTCTGGTTTAATGCCTTGAGAATAAGCCATTCTAGCCCACACACTGAGGGGGAATGGAGTGACTGATCAGAGGAGATGGCAGGGATGTGTCTGCTGGTGTAGGATTCTCTTGTTTGCCTGTGCTTGGATCTGGGTCACAGTTCTGGGTGGCTGTCCTGGGGTGAGGAGGAGCTCTGGTGTGGTGGAGCTTGTAGTGGCTGTGGAGAGGGAATCCTCCTCACCGTTCCAAGGCAGAAAAGAGTGCTTGTGGTCACTCATAGACCAGAGCACAGGCCAGGAAAGGAGTAAACACCTCACCCTTGATCATAGCACCTTGGAAGAACTGAAAATTTACAGGTCCCTAGAAGTATCTCTGAAAACAGCTGCACAAAACCCTTGAAGCTTGGGACAATACATTCTCCACAATGGAAACAGACCCCTACGTTAACAAAGAGTTTATAACTCAAATAATTGGCCAGGATCATGAGCAAACAGTGCAAAAAGAGTCAGACTATATTATCTTACTTTGGTGACAAAGAAGATCAGAACACACAACCAGAAAAAGACAACAAAGCCAAAGCTTCTACATCCAAAGCCTCCAAGAAAAATATGAATTGGTCCCAGGACATGGAAGAGCTCAAAAAGGATTTTGAGAAGCAAGTAAGAGAAGTAGAGAAAAAACTGAGAGTGATGCTAAAGGAGACCCCAAAAAATACTGAAGAAAATAACATCTTAAAAATAGCCTAACCCAAATGGCAAAAGAGGTCCAAAAAGCCAATGAGAAGAATGCCCTAAAAAGCAAAATTGGTCAAATGGAAAAGGAAGTCCAAAAGCTTACTGAAGAAAATACTTCCTTAAAAATTAGAATGGAACAATTGGAAGCTAGTGACAATTCGAGAAATCAAGGCACTGTAAAACTAATCCAAAAGAATGAAAAAATAGAAGAGAATGTGAAATATCTCATTGGAAAAACAACTGACCTGGAAAATAGATCCAGGAGGGAGAACTTAAAAATTATTGGAATATCTGAAAGCCATGATCAAAAAAAGAAACTAGACATCATCTTTCAAGAAATTATCAAGAAAAACTGCCCTGATATTTTCGAACCAGAGGGTAAATAGAAATTGAAAGAATCCACCATCACCTCCTGAAAGAGATCCCCAAAGGAAAACTTCTAGGAATATTGTAGCCAAATTTCACAATTCCCAGGTCAAGGAAAAAATATTGCAGGCAGCCAGAAAGAAACAATTCAAGTATCGTGGAAACATAATCAGGATAACACAAGATTTAGCAGCTTCTACATTAAGGGACTGGAGGGCATGGAGTATGATATTACAGAGGGCAAAGGAGACAGGACTACAACCAAGAATCACCTACCCAGCAAAACTGAGTATTATCCTCCAGGGTAAAAAATGGTCATTCAATGAAATAGGGGACTTTCAAGCATTCCTGAAGAAAAGACCAGAGCTGAATAGAAAATTTGACTTTCAAATACAAGACTCCAGTGAAACATGGAAGAGGTAAACAGGAAAGAGAAATCATAAGAGACTTATTAAGGTTGAACTGTTTACATTCCTGCAGGGAAAGATGATATTTGTAACCAATGAGTCCTTTGTCAGTATTAGGGCAGTGGGAGGGAAAAAAATCATATGTGTGTATAGACAGATAGATAGATAGATAGATAGAGGGCACAGGGTGAGTTGAAGGTGAAGGGGTGATATCTGGAAAATAAAATTAAGGGGTGAGAGAGAATTATACTGGGAGAAGGAGAAAGGAAGAAGTGGAATGGGGTAAATTATCTCACATGAAACAGACAAGAAAAGGCTTTTACAGTGGAGGGGAAATGGGGGAAGGTGAGAGGGAATGAGTGAATCTTATTTTCATAGGATTTGGCTTAAGGAGGGAATAACATACACAATGGGGTATCAAAATCTATCTTACCCTACAGTAAAATAAGGGGGGAAGGGGACAAGAGAGCAGGGGGTTGATAGAGGGGAGGGCAGATTGGAGGAGGGGATAATCAGAAGCAAACACTTCTGAGGAGGGACAGGGTCAAAAGAGAGAATAGAATAAATGGGGGGTAGGATAGGATGAAGGGAAATGCACTTAGTTTTTCACAATATGACTACTATGGAAGTGTTTTGCATGACTGCACATCTATAACCTGTATCGAGATACTTGCCTTTTCAATGAGGGTGGGTGGGGAGGGAGGAAGGGAGAAAATTTGTAACCCAAAGTTTTAAAAACACATGTTAAAAATTAAAAATAAAAAAAATTTTAAAAAATAGAATAAGCCTTTCTAAAGGGAGAGGATAAAGGAACTGGGGATCTTCAGCCTGGAGAGGGGAGAAGGCTTTGAGGGCACAGGGGCCACCCTAGAGAAGAGGGATTAGGCCTGTTATGTTTGGCACCAGACGGAAGGACCAGGAACAATGAGGAGGAATCTTGAGGGCAGATTTGGATTTGACAGCAGGAAAATACTTCTTAATAATTAGAAATGGTCCGCTTTGGGAGGTAGGGGTCTTCAAGGTAAGGGCTGACTGGGCACATGTTGACAGTCATAGGCTGATAAATGGAGAGCTAGATGGGACCTCAAAGACCAGCTAGTCCAAACCCTTCTTTAGATAGATGGATGGATGGATAGATGGATGGATGGATGGATGGATGGATGGATGGATGGATGGATGGAT
>NW_020943070.1:11582632-11689394 GCF_900497805.2 Vombatus ursinus
GATGGATGGATGGATGGATGGATGGATGGATGGATGGATGGATGGATGGATGGATAGATGAATGGATAGATGATAGACAGATAGATAGATAGATAGATAGATAGATAGATAGATAGATAGATAGATAGATAGACAGAAAAACAGACAGGCAGCTAGGGGGTGCAGTGGAGAGAGCATAGGGCCTGGAGGCAGGAGGACTCCTCTTCATGAGTTCAAATCCAGCCTCAGACACTTACTGGCTGTGTGACCCTAGGCAAGTCACCTAACCCTGTTTGCCTCAGTTTCCTCATCTGTAAAATGAGCTGGAGAAGGAAATGGCAAACCATCCCAGTATCTCTGCCAAGAAAACACCAAATGGGGTAATGAGGAGTCAGATACCATTGAAACAACTGAACAACAAGGTAGATAGACAGAGAGACGGATAGATCACAGTAGTCTGGGGGAAAAGCCAAAAGAGGCAACAAAGTGTCATAGAAACATTCTAGATTGGGTGGGAGTCAGCATACATGAGTGTTTGGCACACAGTAAGCACTGACTGACTAACTGATGGTCCTAGCTCTGCTACCAACTAGCTGTAAACCTAGATAAATCACTTCCCCACTTAACCTCAGTCTATACAATGAGACTAGGACCAGAGCAAAACGTTATGGAAATAATGATGGAACGGACCTAGTCCAAACCCCTCACTTTAACAATTGAGGAAACTGAGGCCCAGGAAGGATAAATGATTTCCCATAAATGACATCCCCAAGGCCTCAGAGTGTATATATGTAAGGGTTGAGGGGGGATTTGACTAAAATGCGGATTATAGATTTAAAGGTCATAGATCATAGACCTTAGAGGTCACCTCGTCCAAATACCTCATTTTGCAGTGGAGGAAACTGAGGCCCAAGGAGTTTAAATTTTCTCCCCAAGGTTATACTGTGTGTGTAGGCTGGACCAGATCATGCCCACGTGTGTAGGCTGGACCAGATCAAGGGATCATAGCTTTAGAGCTGGAAGTGACCTTGGAGGTCACCTAATCTTCCTCATTTTACAAAAGGGGAAACTGAGGTACAGAGAACATAAATGACCTTTTGAAAGAGGTAGTAAGTGGTAGAACTGAGATTCTAACCCAGGTCCTCAGACTCCCAAGTCCTTTCTGGCTCTAAACTCTAACATTTTACACCCACATCAGATTTTTGCTCCCTCTTCTTCATATCAACAGCGAGGAATGCCCCAGGCCAAGATGTTTCCATGACAAAGGGCTAACGGAAATGCAAAGACTAAATGATTCACCTCTCTTCCCTTGCTGCGAATGCACACCCCATTATGACAGGCCTTTATTAGCATCCATCAGAAGGACCTCCAGCCGACCCCCCCAGTACCCAGGGCCATTCTCGGCATTAAATGTCAATGCATTAAAGGAGGATTACCGATGCAGCTTTGGCAGTTATGCTGGAGGGAGAATGGTCAGCCCACCTGGGTCGACCTTTCATTTCTGCACTCAAAGATTGCTACTTTCCATTAGCAGAAGCAGGAAGTCCATCTTTCCTCATAATTTTCCCCAACACAATACATGCTAAGAGAAAACAACTGGCCAACCATATTGTCTGGTCTGCACAGTATGAGCGTCGTTGGTCACTCACCAAGCATTTATTAAGTACCCACTGGGTGCCAGCTGCTGGGCTAAGCGCTGAACACACTTGTCCCCTAACTGCCATCTTCCTTAGTGAAACGCCTTGGAGACTGTTATCTTTTTTCATTACCTGATGTGGGTAATCTGAGCAATGGCAGGAGGAGGACAGCTAAGATGGACAGAGGCCTTGAATCATCACCTTCCTTGGAGACATTCAGGCAGAGCAGAGGGCCTGGAGGCTCACCTGTCAGCTATGCTACAAGGGATTCTTTTGGGGTGGTTTAGACTGGGTGGCTGCTGTGATTCTGAGAATTATCTCATTGACCAAATCATCATCCTTCTCCTGCTAAGTGTGGGCAGCCCGCAAGGCTCTGTTCTGAATCCAGTTTTCTCTCTCTCTCTGTATCTGTCTCTCTCCCTCTCTCTGTCTCTCTTTCTATGTCTCTCTCCCTTTCTCTCTCTGTCTCTTTCTTCCTCCTCTCTCTTTTTCCCCCTCTTCCCTCCCTCCCATCCTTCTCTCTCTCTTTCTCTCTCTCCTTCTCTGTTCTCCCTTGTCTCTCTCCCCCTCCCTTCTCTCTGTCCCCCCTTCTTTCTCCCTTCTTTCTCTCTCCCCCTTCTTTCTCTCTCCCCCCTTCTTTCTCTCCCTCTCCCTCCTTTGCTCTCTCTCCCCCTGCTCTCTCCCCCCTTCTCTCTCTCCCTTTCTCTCTCCCCCTTCTCTCTCTCCCCCTTCTCTTTCTCCCCCTCTTCCCTCCTTCCCCCCACTCTCCTCTCTCTGTACCCCTCTGTCTCTGTCTCCCTCCCTCCCTCTCTCTCTCCCTCTGTCTCTATCTCCCCTCCTCTTCCTTGATGATCTCAGAGAAACATAAGATCACAGGATTATAAATTTAGAACTATCAAAGACTTTAAATATCATCTTATCCAACCCCTTTAATTTTATAGATGAGGAAGCAGGCCCAGAGATGTCTAAGACACTCAAAGTCATACAGCTGGTACATGGAGCTAGACTGGTCCTGGTAGGATATAGAGAAGAGGGCCCATGCTGGGCAGGCACAGGAAGGGATACCAACCGCAGTAATGAATTGATTAATACACTTACACATGGCCTTGTTTCCTTCTCCATTAGAGCATAAGCTCCTTACCAAGAGGAATTGTTCCACAATTCCTAGCACGATGACTAGCACATAGTAGGCACTTAATAAGTGATTTTATTACATGCTTTCTACATGCCAGAAATTGTGCTAGGTACTCAAGAAAAGCCAAAATAGTCAATCAAGAAGCATTTATTCAGCACTTACTATGTTCCAGGCACTGGGCTGTGCAAAGAAGACACAACAACAAAGAATTCTAAAGGAGAAAGACAGACATATGATAATGATGATGATAATAACTAGCACTTATATAGCCCCTACTATGTGCCAGGCACTGCACTTAGTGCTTTATAATTATTATCTCATTTGATCATCACAACTGTGGAAGGTAGGTACTGTTATTATCCCCATTTTACAGATGTGGAAACTGAGGCAAACAGAAGTTAAGTCCCTTGCCCAGGGTTACTCAGTCACTAAGTGTCTAAGGCTGGATTTGAATTCAGGTCTTCCTGTCTCTGTGGCACCACCTAGCAGACATATAAAATTATGTCAATCACTAGCTGCTGACGGTATCTAATTCATACCTGTCCATCCAGCTCCACTCTCAGCGATGTTTAACTTCTGTATTTTGCTAAGCCATGTCCTAGAACTGAAGAACAAAGCAAAATCCATCTCACTCTAGGCAAACCTACTCATTAAGAAACATCCCCACCCAGCCTGGTCTGACCCGGTAAGGGCACCCTGGAGCATGGTGATGAATGTTCTCTCAGTCCTCACCCAATGAATCAGTGAGGAGCAGTGACTTATTTTTAAACTGACCCAATTAGGCTTGCTTTCTACTAGGAAGTCTCCCTTCAGGACAGACCTGGATCCCCAAAGCAGCCCAGTTAAAGGAGGAGGAGGAGGGCCTGGCCAAATATCCCTAACACCTTTGGGGTTCTACAATCTCCAGGGGACTTGTCCTTCTGTATTAAGAGCGTTGCACTGCTTGGCTTTCCACGGAGACAAGAGTCATCCCTCTTAGCCTTGAAAACAGATCCTTTAACTCTAGGAAATACGGCCAGTCATACACGTGCACACACCTAAACCCAATTTGTTTGAGTAACCCAATACAAGTTTCCATCTGCTTCCCTCATCGTGGCTCAGGGTGAGTGGAAACTGTCAACATTTCCTTCAGGAACATCCAATTTGTGAAGCGTGGTGATATTCTCCTGCCCGCTGCCTTCCCCTCCCAGGCTGCTCCTTATCTTTCACTTTCCTACCGGCTGCTGGAGGGAGGGGAGGAAAATGGAGAGCACAGTTTGGGGGCCCTTCTTGCTCCCCTCCTGTTGTTAGCACTCAGTCCCTCTTGAAATCATTCATATTAGAATCACAGGCTTAGAGCCTATTTACTTCAACTCCATAGAAACCGAGGACCAATGATGTTAAGTGACTTGTACGGGGATCACAGAAGCATGAAATCATAGTTCCAGAGTCAGAAAGCACCTCAAAGGTCATCTGATCCAACCCTTTCAATTTACAGTTGTGGAAACTGAGGCCCACAGAGGATAAATGACTTAGTCAAGGTCACATAGGACTCCTCATACTCCAGGTAACCAGGTGAGCATAGACTGATGTGCCTAAAGGGCCAGATACTCGATATTGGCCATGGATTAGAACATGGGGACTCTAAATGTCATGCCTCTTAAATCACAGTGGTCCCAGCTGCTGAGGTGGCAGCCCCCAAAGGACTGGCATTCTTTCCCTAATTTAGCTCTAAGCTATCCATTCTGAAGCGAGCCAACAGGTGGCACCCTATGGAACGTACCAACTAGATTCCTCAAACAGCCTCCAAGTAGAGAGAAAGTCTGGCACAGGGGCTAGAACACTGAGCTTGGAGTCAGAAGACCCAAGTTCATATCCCAGCAGAGAGACTTACTATCTGTGGGTGTCCCCACCACACATTTCAACTCAATGAGTCTCCTCTCGGCTCTAGAGCTCCGATCCTTCTATAAGACATTTAAGTTCATCTGTAAAACAAAGGAGATGACGTCTCAACTACAAGTCTATGATTCTGCTTGGGTGCCCTTGAGCAAGTCCCTTCAGGGCACTACTCTGGGCCTCAGTTTTCTCACCAATAAGATGAGGCTATTGGACCTCTTCAAGCACTAAATCTATGATTCCAATATGCTGCGATAAGTCTGATATTTTTGAATGTCTTAGGATCGTCAATTTAGAACTGGAAGGTAGAACCTCCCCATTTTACAGATGAGGAAACTGAGGTCTACAGAAGAGCATAGAATCATAGTTTTAGAACCTAAAGGGACCTCAGAGGCCATCTTAGTCAAACTCCTCATTTTACAAATGAGGAAATCGAGGCTTAGGGAGGTTAAGCTAACTAAGGTGCTCATGAATTCTAACATAGGTTCACTCTGTGCTGTACCCTCCATGTTGTGGAATCCAACTTAAGTCCTTCCTCCTGCCCCCTTTACTCTCACTTTTGGAAATATTAAGAAAGTATTTAAAAATCATCCTAGTCTAAAGCCTTTGAAATAATCTCAAGGGGGAACCTTATCCGTCTTTTTTAAACTCTCCATTCTGGAACTATGTCCTGCTCCTCACTATAGGCTTAGCCCTAAAAGGAACTGGAGTAATTGGGGCAGTGATAGGATGAGGGCAAGGGCTCTTCTGATCCACCCTGACCAGCTACTGATTCAACTATAAGAAGGAAGAGATCTCTTTGATTACTTCATTTAATGGAAGCATCTCTTGGGTTCTCCTTCCAAAGGCTACAAAGAAGAATCCTCTAACAGGGTAGTTGGAAAGGGATAGTGTTTTTTGTTTGTTTGTTTGTTTTAGGGATAGTGGTTTTCCAAAAAATGATTCTTCAAGGGCACACTAACAGTTAAGTGACTATTATTCTGTTTGATAGAGTAACATGTTCAGTGAACTTTACCCTGAGCTCTGTAATCATATTTTATTTCATCGTAGAATTGTGTCTATTGTTTTGACAGTATCACAAATTGTAACCTGAAAAGGGCATGAAAGAGTTTCTCAGAGTCATGGGGTGACTCTTTCCATTTTTAGTCTCCTCTCTTTCTAAGCAGAAATGCTTAGATTAGAATAATTTAAATTAATAAAAATTATTTCTGGCAGCCTTGTGCCTAAAATGCAGAGTAAAGAGTTTTCTTCCACAATGCATACAGTCAACATATTTTTTATGCCCAGAATCAGAACACATTGTCTAACAAGGGATTTTTTTCCTAGCTTATGAATTTATTTACATGAAAAAGCTCACAAAAGTATAAAATTAAACCATGTTTCGCTATAAGGTTAGCAAATCCTCTTACTCAGTCTTTTGCACACAGTGTTTAATACATGCTTTTTCATTCACTCATTTCCATTCATTCAAAAGAATAAAATTATGTTTAAAAAAAATGATAAAATTCAGTCCCTTCTACCTCTGACACTAAGTACACATGAACTTTATGGGGTTTTTCCAAAGTGGCAAATTTGGAAAAAGAATAAGTTGGAATTTGAAAACAGAATTTTTGTGGTTATTCAATCTTGTCTGACTCTTTATGACCCCTTTTTGGGGGTTTTCTTAGCAAAGATACCGGAGTGATTTGCCATTTCCTTCTCCAGCTCATTTTCCAGATGAGGAAACTGAGGCAAACAGGGTTAAGTGACTTACCCAGGGTTACACAGCTAGTAAGTGTCTGAAGCCGGATTTGAACTCAGGGAGATGGGTCTTCCCAACTTCAGGCCTGGTACTCTATCCATTTTGCCACCCAGTTGACTGGTAAAAACAAACCAGGTACAAGAAAAGGGTCTTGGCTGAGTTCAGAGGATAACCCCATGCACTGTCAGGCATTGGAGAGCCAATGTCAATGGACCAGAGTCCAAGTGACATGACATCTGTGGTTCTAGATGCTTTGGGAAGTTACTGGCTCAATGCTTTTGCTCTCCCTGACAACCACAGACCTGACCGGATGCTGTGGGAAGCTTCTTTTGTCTAGCACTGGGAGGGAGGGAGAGCAAGTGGACAACTGGAGAGTGCCGTGAGGAAGACGGGAATTAGGGACTTTACTGGAAAAGACCACAAACTACTGGGAACACGATAAATCACCAGAGATTCTGCAGAATTACTGAGTAACAGCATTCCATCCCGAGGATTCGTGGGAAGTCCAATGGCTGAAGGAGATTCACTGGATCTCCCAAACTGAGCAATCCACCTCCTTCGCAGCCATAGGATCAGATGACTATTTATAAAGACCAAGTTTAATTGTTGTCTATGACACGGAAGGCAGCACGGTCCAGTCTAGTACAAACTGGACTTGAAGATCTGGGTTCAAATTCTAGCTCTGCAACTTGCTACATATGTGACCTTACGTAAATTACTTTGACCCTCTGAACTGTTTGCTTATCTGTAAAGGAAAGAGCTCAAACTTGGTCTCTAAATGATCTTGAGTGCCTACTATGCTGTGCTTTGGGAACTCAGACAAGAGTAAAACAGCTCCTGCCTTTGTGAGTTTATATCCTATCTCAGGAGACAATATGGTCACATATAAGTATTCTTATACTAAGTCTACACAAAATAAACAAGTCATTTTGGTGGAGGAGGCACTCAGAGCTGGAGGCGATCAGAATGTTAAGGTCCCATCCTGCTCAAAACCCAATATCCTATGCACGTGTTGTTTCCTGTAATAGAATGTAAACTCTTTGAGGGCAGGACTGTCTTGTTTTGGTCTTTGTAGCTGTATTGCCTAGCACAATGCCCAGCACTGTGTAGGGCTCAATAAATGATTGATTCATTGATTTTTGTCTTTGTTAGCGTACCTAGCACAGTGCCTCACACAGAAAGCAAGTACTTAACGCCTGCTGTTTATTGCAAGATAAGCTCACCTAACATTACATTTCCTACTGGCAGCTCTAGTGCTGAGCAGGTCTACTAGTGGGTCTAAATGAATTGCCTGCTTGGCTCACGTGAATCAGAGACCACCCACTCTCTTAACCTCTCCCATTACCCAGGGTGCTTCCTTTTGTCCCAGCCCCAGCTCCTTTTAATACCAATTGTTGCTGAAAACCATTTCTCTCTTTGTCTCCTTTGGCCAATTATTCCCCAACCTCACTGTAAGCCTCGAGGTTGAGGTTTACACCTAATTGCTTTAACAATTCCAGTCCTACCAGAGGTGGAAACCAACCACATCCTAATGAGATGCTTAACTACACTTCCTGGTACTTTTATTTGCAAATCATTTTGTGATGGTTCTCTACGACTCTTTCTCCAAATCTTTTTTCTTTCCTGAGCAAAAGATATTGTACTTTCAGGAACCAGCACATATCACCCACATTCTGATCATTCACTCAACTCAGAATGGCTGCATGGAAGAAGTCCTTTAACCCCATGGAAAGAATAGCAGGTAGTAGGGCTCTGACAACACCTTATCCCTGGATGGAAAACTCAATGTCTGGTGCATTCCTCTCTCTTTCCCTAGAACAGTGATATTAAAATGATGTCATCTCTTGCCCAGATTTTAGGTCACAGAGGCAGAGGTTTATTTGTTTTGTATTTATTTGGTATATATTTGTATATTATGGGAAACCCACTTAAAGACAGCAACCCATCCATGACTTTCTAGATATGTCCTACCTGGGTGGGAGTTACCTGAAGCGTGTATAGGCCAAATGCCTTGCCCAGAGAAAGACAGAGTTAGTGTCATGGATGGGATTTGAATGCATGTTTTTCTGATTCTAAGCCCTGAACTCTATCCACATGTGTATATACACATATATGTATACATGTATATATGCATTTGTATATACATGTGTAACACACATATGCACACACACATATTTTTATATTATATAATGTATTGTATATGTAGGGCAGGGACTATTCCATACTGTCCGTATTCCTAGGCTTGGCAACAACAAATGATTTTTATATAAAGTTTTAAAGTGTTTTACATAGACAATCTCAGTACAACATTCCAAGAACCCTGATAGATGGACAATGCAATATTATTAACTTCATTTGACATGTGAAGAAACTGAGGCACAGAGGTAAAGTAACTTGCCCATGGTCACATAGCTAAGAAATATCAGAAGGAGAATTTGAATCCAAGTCTTCCAGACTTCAAGGCAAGTGCTTTTCCCACTATGCCATGGAACACAGTAAGCATTTACTAAATAGTTATTAACTGACTGAAGTCCATGACAGTCTTTGACTCAAATATGCAAAGAATCTGTAATTTTGGGAGTGTGAGGGAATTTGTGGTATGGGAAACTCCTTCCACTAATTCTGATGCCAACTTATGACTTTGTAGGTATATCCCTAACGGGTTGCTTGAGGTCATATGACTTGCTTAGAGAAATACATCGTCATGAATTGGATTTGAACCTAGGTCTTCTCAACTCTAAGACTTCCACTCTCTCCATTATACCATGCTGCCTGTGAATCTCTAGTAAGCATATTAGTAGAAGAACTAGAGTCAATGGCCAGACTTTGAATGCGTAATAAGGCCAGTTGTTTGACTGTTCCCTTCAGGCCTATTGCTTTCTCTAGGTCACTATTATATTAGCTCACCCTTTCAGCACCCTGGAAAGCTCCAAAGGAGTTACAGGGCATGGGGGTAGGGGAAGGCCAGGAAGGGACCTTTAGCTCTCCTGAAGGTGTGGCACAGTAGAAGAGTCATTGAATGAGGAGATATCAGACCTCAACTGCCTCCACTTCCAAACTGTCTGAATCTGAATCTGCCAAAATTGACATAAACCTTAGTTTCTTCATCTTAGAAATGGGAACAATAAGAAATAATGCGTTGGGAGGTTAGGGACCAGAAATCTAGTCCAGACCCTCCTCACTAGCTACATGTCCCTGAACAACTCATTTTACACCACTGAGCCTCGATTTTCTCCTCTGTAAAATGACAGAATTGCAGATGAGGATAAATAATTTGCCCAGAGTTATCTGAACTTAGGCCTTCCTGACTGCAAATTCATCACTCTGTACCACCTAGCTATTATCTAATTTTTAAAGTCCCTTGAAAATCCAAATATTCCTATCTGGAATGCCCCCAAAGGTGAGCTATCATGACCATTAATAAGAGATAGGATGGTGATGGCCAGCTTCGGAGTCAGGAAAACCTGAATTCAAATCCTGCCTTTGACAGTTAACTGCTATGTGATCCTGGAAAAGTCACTTAACTCTCGAGGATCCCAAGCATTTGTCTGAGAATCTAAGTTACAGACATGTTATACATCTGCCCCAATAAAAGGAGCTTCCACATCAGGAGCTCTCTACAAGGATGAAATAGAACTGCAGGCTCCCCCACCCATAAAATGAGAGATCCATTAGAATTGTTAATGAATTGCCCATGGTTGCATAGCTAGTGAGTGTCACAGCTGGTGTTTGAACTGGGATCTACTGGCTACAAGGCCAGTGGTTTTTTCCCCCTACTATTCCACCTTATCCTATTGATAGCATCTGTGACAGCACCAGCTGGTCCCTCTACTACTCTCATTGGCACCTTGCCATGAGTGTCCTTTATTTTATTCTTTTTGGAGGGGGGAGGCAATCGGGGTTAAGTGACCTGCCCAGGGTCACACAGCTAGTGTCTAAGGCTGGATTTGAACTCGGATTCACCTGACTCCAGGGCCAGTGCTCTATTCACTATGCCACCTAGCTGTCCCTGTCCTTTACTTTTAGCAAAGGTGAAATGGCACTAAGTAGTTGACCAAGGTTTCATTTCTAAGCAGGTTTCTCAACTCTGACTAATAAAGTAGGCAGGAGACTTCAGAGATCACTCTTCTCTCTAAATGATTCCTTGAGAAGATAACTGGATCAGAAAAAGAGCTAGAAAAGAGATTCTAGACGTTATGGGAACATTGATTTGGAAGCTGGAAGAGATCTCAGATATTATCTAGTTCAACAGCCTCAATTTACAGATGAGGAAACTGAGGCCCTGAGAGATTAAGGGACTTGCCTAAGGTCCCACAAGTACTAAATTCAAGAAGGGGGGGGGGTCAAATATCTAGAACTGGACCAACTTTTGAGATTATGTCGTCTTAGGATCATGGTTTTCATCCACACTGCTCATTGCACAGATTGAGGAAATTGAGGACCAGGGAAGTTAAGGCAGTTGCCCGAGGTCACAAAGGTAAGCGGCAGAGCCAATATTTGCACTCAGGTTTCCCAAAGTCATTGTTTCTTCCACTGTGGCCCAAGAGCAGCTGTCCCGATCCCATAAACTCACCTGGCTCTCAGCTCCTCTATATACTCAGTTAAGAGAGGAGGAAAAAACTCAACTTAGAAATAAAATGGCCTGAGGGGAGAGGATGGGAAATAAAGGAGGGAGAGGTTGGCAATTCATTGTAGGGGATTGCTTTTCTAACCAACAAGGGGCCAGCAACCCAACTGGAAAGGGAGATGGTTTTTCTTTGGAACAGCTTACTCACTGGAGTTTAATGACCCACAGCTCAGCTGAAGTCAGGCTTCTTTCTAAGGCAGGCATTAATCCCTCAAGACAGGCCCTACGCTTTGATGTTATTTATATAAATTGATAGTGATGGGCCAGGGAATTTCTTTCTAAGCTCACCATGCAAGGGCAGAGCCCAGCAACGGAGCAAGGCACCACTCAGCTCTGGAGAGCGCCCGACGGCCCAAAGCAGAAATGAGTGGGACAACATTCAAAAAGCAAGCTTCCATGGGCTAGAGACAGGCTTGCACCTGGCACACTAATCGAATATCAAAAGGCACCAGTTTGCCAGTGGCTGCTTCAAGAGATGCCTTATCTTAATAGAAGATGCTTCCTGGCTTATCCCTGCTCCACCCATGGATTTTGTTACACCGATAACGTCCTAAAGAATGGCAGTCAATTATTAATCTCGATTGGCTCTGGGTGTGCTCTTGCAGCTGCTGGATTTAGTTTCGAGATCATCTGCACATTGGGAACAACAATTACTTGTGCAAAGCAAATAATAATAACAATACCATTAATATTAATAACAATAGTGCTGAGTTGTTCACCTTTCCACTGTGCTATCAAAACAAATCCACAAAGAGAATCATTACAAGACCTCTCACTTCCATGTCCAGGAACAGGAATGATTCTTTCTGGCCAAAAAATAAGAGACTTAGCTTTTTCATTCTCTCAAGCACCTCTTACGGGGAAAGGCAATTGGCTAAATTATGTTCATGATACATACATTTCTATCCTCTGGGTGCACCATAGGTTTTTATGAGCTGGCCTGAAAACCAAGCCATTGAATCTACTTATAAATGAACATTTAGTAGCTCATTCATTCATCAGTTGGAGCCATATGTTCTGAGCCACAAAATCTCAGAGCCGAAAGGAACTTCAGAGGTCATCTAGCTCAAGCTAGACCTAAACGTGAATCCCCTTTAACATCTGGACAAGATGGCACATCTGGTGGCAATTTCACCTTCTCCCAAGGCAGCCCATCCTATTTTGGGACAGATTTCAGCTCTGTGTGTTCTTTCTTGATACAGAGAGAGATTTAATCTACCCATCTCATAGCCATGGTGAAAAAATTTTTTAGAGGAAAACCAGAATGAGGTCCCACAAGAGGGAGGAGATTCCCCATTCACTGGAAGTCTTCAGTGAAGAACTAAATCAATGTCCATTTGTTGAGTGTGTTATAAAGGGGACTCTTGGTTAGGAATGGACTAGACTAGTGGCCCTCTGAGGCTAGGTCTAGCTCTCTAATCCCTTCCACGTCTGAGATTCCGTGAACTTAAAAGATGCTTTCTTCTCTCCTGGCTCCACTGCTAACTCTCCACTTTCCCCTTTCCCACCCCCATCCCTAGAGATGTCTACTCCCTTGCAGTCCTCTCATTCAACTGATAAGATCCTGTTTGGACCATCATTTAAGAAGCTGTCCAGGTAAACCATGTTCGCCTCTCCCCGGCTCCATTTCTGCCTCTCCCGGCTTTCCCACCTCTGTCCCAGCAGCTTTCTCATCCATACAGAACCCCACTCCCCACCCCCTCAGGTACCTCCTTTTCTCACTTGCCCTCACTCCATCTCTGTCTCCCAGCTCCATTCTATGTGTTCTACTCTCCTATTGAATGAAGCTTCTTGAAGGTAGAGATGTTTTCCCTTGTACTTGTATTTTAGTGCTTAGCACAGGGTAAGGTACATAGTATTCATTTAATAAATGCTTTATCTATTTCTCTATTGTTCTTTCCCCCCACAACTTGGAATTACTGGGAATGGGTTATAATACTAGTAATGATGCTTTTGTACTTATTTGATGCCTGTCATACAAAAAAAAAAAGAATTCACATTTCTTTAGATACAAACGTCTTTATCCTCATTGTCTTCTGAAATAGGGGAAATCCCATTTATAAGTTCACATGAAGAAATTACGAGCTAGGAGCAGCTAGTTGTAGTAAGCATTTGGCAACATCCACCTATGTACAGTGAAGATGATCCCTCCCCACTAGGTCACAAAGAGAGCCCATGGGGGGGGGGTGACCATTTATAGACCAGCCTATATAGGAAAATAAAATATAATTAGTGGTGGAAAAGATCTTAGATATCCAGAATAAAACAGAACATGTCAATATTCTTCAAGTCTAACCAGAAAGCACATTTTCTTACACAGACTAATGTGATGGTTAGTTAAAGGAATGGGGATATTTAGCCTGGAGAGGAGAGGACTTATTGGAAGACATGATAGCTATCTTCAAATATTTGAAGAGCTGTCATGTGGTAGAGGGATTGGACATGGTCTGCTTGGCCCCAGAGGATAAAATGAGGAAAAATGGGTAGAATATGAAAGAAGCCAATTTAAACTTGACATAAGGAAACCCTTCCTAACAATTAGAACTAGCCCAAAATAGAATGTACTGCATTTGGAGATAATAGCCACTATTCCCTCCTCACTGGATATCTTTAGGGAAGAGTAGGATGACCATTTGTTGAGTAAGTTACATAGCATAGTTGATAGAGTATTGGACTTAGAGTTAGGGAGACCTACATTCAAGTTCTGCACCAGACAAATTATTAGAACATGGGATTCTGGAGAAGTCACTTAACCTCTGCCTCAGCTTCTTCAACTATAAAATTAAATCACATACCCAAACTTCTTTGTAGACCTCAAAGCACTACGTAAACATTAACTATTGTGTTTATTATTTTGTGGAGGGAATTTTTGTCTGAGGTTGGACAGGATAGTCTCTGTCTTCCTTCCAAATCTAAGATTCAATGATCAAGCCCCTCATTTTACAGATAAAGAAATTAAGGTCCTGAGAAGTTATATGACTTGTCCAACAACACATGGCAGAGTTGGGATTTGAACTTGGCTTTTTGGCTACCATGAATCCACATCTACTTTCATTACATTACATTGTCTCTAATAGTGAGACCAAGAAGAAGGGTTATACACCCATCCTGTTGTAGGATAAAGAGGACCTGGGTTCAAATCCCAGTTGTGTAACTATGTGACCTTAGGCAAGCCACTTCCACTCTGAGGGCCTCAGTTTCCTCATTTGTAAAATGAAGGGACTGAATTGGATAACTTCAAAGGTACCATTTAGCTCTCAATCTATATGAACATATGATCTTCTCTAAGCTGGAAAGTGTGAAACTCTCCTTCAAGGACTAGAGTTGGAGAGCGGGGGTGGAGGTGGAGGTTTACCAGCAACAGACAGGGCTGAAGATCGGGGGGGGGGGGGGGGGAATATGGAGATGTCCCTGGAGCAATTTGTTTCACTGTCTCCTTTTCCTTCTATAGTTGAAGACCAAGGGGAAAATCCTGGAGAACCCCTGACCTCCGCCAAGGTGGGCTGGCAGGAGACCAGGAGGCACTCAGCTGATGAGGAAGAGGGACTTGGTCCATTTGAGTTAAGTGGAATTATCCTTTGAAGGCCAAGAGATTGAAGTTAAAGCCAAAGATAAATGTCCTTGACTGACTAATGAGGCAATGGACATCTGACACTAGCTTAGGAATCCAAGTCAGTCCAGCCCTCAATGTTTACTATGGAAACAGTTCAATTCAACTCAACTCAGCAAATACTTATCAAGCACCTACTATGTGCTGGGCACTGTGCTCAGATCAGGGAGTATGAAGATTTAAAAAGGACATACCCAATGCCTGCCTTCAAGGAGACAAAAATAGCCAACTAGATCATGGAGGGGACAACCATCGGAAGCAGGATTTGAACCCAGGGTCCCCAGCTACAAAGGCAGCAGGGAATAGTTGATAGAGAGCCAGTCTCAAAATCAGGAAGACCCGGGTTCAAGTTCTGACATGTACACGCTCTGTGATCATAAGCAAGTCATTTGACCACTCAAGACTCTAGCCAATTCTTTAACAAACGTTCTTAACCTAGCATTCATGAATCTAAGATTTTAAAAATATATTCTGATAACTATATTTCAGCATCATTGATTTCCTTTGTAATTCTATGTATTTTCTTTTATGTATTTAAAAACATTCTGCTGAAAAGGGGTCCTCACCAGTGTGCCAAAAGGGCCCAAGATGTAAAAAAAGAAAAAAAAAGGCTAAGACCCCTTGCTTTAAGACTATATAAGTTGGAATGGAGGTGCTGATTTGCACTGGTAGAAGGAGTTTCCTCACCTGGAAGTTCCCTGTGTCAGTGAGATAAGAAGTCTAGTCTTTATCTCTATCTCCTGCCTCCACAAGCAGTGGCTTCTCCCCTAAACTACTGTCTCCCTGATATTTCAAGTTTAGATATCTTCCCATTACAAAATAGGAAATGAACTCATGAAAAAAGCATAGGAAATCCAAGGCAATTGGTTCAGCTGCCCAAGGCACCAAATGGTACACGACGAGAGCACGGGGAGCCCTGCTGTTCTACTGTTTGTCTCAACATCCTCCCAGTCCCAGGATTTCGTAGGAGAAGCTGAGCTCATGTAGGGCTGGAAGATACCCCAACTGCCCTCCTCACTTCTCTTTTAGAGCTGGGACCATTCACCAGGAGCTCAGGAAGGAATCGAGGGCCACAAAGGCAGCACAGATCTTGGTTTCAGGCTCAGTGGGACATAGTCGGCTCTGCCCTCTTGAAGTCAGGACACTCCCTGCAATCAGAATCTCTCTAGAGGTAAATTATAGGATGGCACCAGGCTCAGGCAGGGCCTGCATAAAGGAAAATGTCTAAAAAAAAGTAACAGAATGAGTCCTCCTTAGACAGTGA
Organism: Vombatus ursinus; assembly: GCF_900497805.2. Classification (NCBI taxonomy): domain Eukaryota; kingdom Metazoa; phylum Chordata; class Mammalia; order Diprotodontia; family Vombatidae; genus Vombatus; species Vombatus ursinus. Next base: position 11,598,501 of record NW_020943070.1, read on the forward strand.
GCACATTCCAAACCCACAGAAACCTAGCCCTCCCTAACTTGGGGTGACTCGTACTGGGGCTGGGCAAGACGATTCTCCTTTTAGCAGCTGGATGGCTTGCCATCCCCTAAAGTCTTCCTCCAATCCCTCTCTGTGGCTCAGAGGGCACCCTGGGCCCTCCACAACTACCCCAGAACTGCTGTCAGCCTCCCTCAGTCTAAAAAGGCTTCACATTCAAATACAGAAATAGGCGGTGCAGTGGGCAGACTGTCAGGCCTGAAGTCAGGAAGACTCATCTCCCTGAGTTCAAATCTGGCCTCAGACACTAGCTGGGTGACCCTGGGCAAGTCATTCAACCCTATTTGCCTCAGTTTCCTCATCTAGAAAATGAGCCAGAGAAGGAAATGGCAAACCACTCCAGTATCTTTGCCAAGAAGACACCAAATGGGGTTATGAAGAGTCAGACATCACAGAAAAACCACTGAACAAAAGGGCAACTGGGCTCTAGCTAAGTTTGGAGAGGCACAGAATCAAGTAGCCCCTAGTTGGTAGGTTGTTTAGTTTTTTTTGGGGGGAGGTGGATATTGACCCAGGAAAAAGATAAGAATCCAAAATGGCCTTCAGTCTGATGTTCCTGCTTCCTCAGAGAGGGGGGCACTTGAAGGACAAAGTCCTTAGATCATGGACATGCATTTGTTTACCTGTGGATATTCTTTTTTAAAAAACTGTACTGATACATTTTGGTTTTTAGACCATCGATGTATCCCTCTGAATCTTCCCTTCCCTTTGAGAGAGCCACCCAGTATAACATGGGTTCCTAGCTGTTTTTGTATCTTGGACCCCTTGAGCAGTCTGGTGAAGCCTGTAGACCCCATTGCAGAGTAGAGGGTTTAGAGGCATAAAATAAAATACATAGGATTACAAAAGAAATCAATTATGTTAAGATCCAGTTATCAAAATATCAAAAGAACCAAAATGACAGATCCCGGGTTAACCTCTGCCTTATGTTATTAGATAATATTATAGCTATACTACACCATTAGATTGTGGGCTCCACGAGGGCAGGGACTGTTTGTATCTTTCTTTGAATCTCCAGCATTTAGACTAGGGCCTGGTTTATAGGAGGCCCTTAAATAATTGTCTGCTGGGTTGACTTGTTCACTTACATCCAAGAATAAAAAAAGGAAAAACCGCACATCAAAATTAATGACTATACAGAAAACATCTGAAATTATTTATATTCAGTGCTCTATACCCGATGGCTCCCCACTTTTGCTAAAACGGTAGTGGGTAGAGTTGATGTTGCTTAGTCATTTCCGTTGTGTTTGACTCTGTGGCCCCATTTGTGGTTTTCTTGACCGAGATACTGGAGTGCTTTGCCATTTCCTTCTCCAGCTAATTTTATAGATGAGGAAACAGGCAAACAGGGTGAAGTGACTTGCCCAGGGTCACACAGCTAGTACATGTCTGAGGCCAGATTTGAGCTCAGGAAGATGAGTCTTCCCGATTCCAAGCCCAGTGCTCTATCCACTCTACCATGTAGCTGCCCAGAAGGGAAAGTACCTTCTCATATCTCTTCAAGGTCTATAATGACTAAAGTTGGTCATTGTCATTTCAGAACATAACTAGATACTCTTAAAGTGTGATTTCTGTCCATTGACCAGTGAGTTGATGCCATGAGTGGAGGAAATTAATGGCTTCCATATTAGCATTCTCCCCATAAAGCCAAACCAGCTGTACATGCAAAAAGCTATAAACAGGCAGTTATTGAAAGAAGCTCACATTTATCAATAACCACCTGGAAAATTGTTCAAGCTCTCTGATCATCAGAGAAATGCAAATGAAAATAACTGTGAGATACCACATTGTGTTAATTACATTGGCAAAGGTGGTTAAAAGAGATAAAATCCAGAGCTGGAGGGGCTGTGGAGAAACAGGCACATTATTATAATGTTAGTAGAACTCTGGACAGGTACCATCTTTTTAGAAAGCCATATGCCATTAAAAATATAAAATAGAAAGCTTTTCATGCCCTCTGACCCAATGATCCCAGCATTTGGACCTTAACTTAAGGATATTACTAAAAGGGGAAAAATGATGTGTCTGGACAAAAATATTCCTAGCAGCATGATTCATAATTTAAAAAAAAACTATTGGAAACAATCCATGTGTTTGATGATCAAGAAATGGCTGAGCAAATGATGGGAATAATTGCAATGGAATATTATGGTACAACTAGAAATTTTTAAAAATGAAGAATGCAATGATTTATGAGAAGATCGTGAAGTGATACAGTGAAGAATGAAGAATCAGAATAACACACACTAACAACAAATGGAAACTTTTCAAAAATAATAGCCACAAAACTTATAAAAATACAGAAAATGAAAAGAGCTCAATGAATAACATTATAGTAGAAACAGCACTGGATTTAGAGTCAAGAGAGATCTGGGTTGAAATCTTAATTAACACTAAGTGTGTGACTTTGTACAACTCAATTTGCTTTTTTGAAAAAAATTTTAAAGCATTATTTTCCTCATCTGTCTAATGGGTATAATAATGCCTACATCATTTGACTCATAGGATTATTGTAAGGATACCGATTCAAAAACCTTAAAATATTACGTAAATATGAGGTATTTGTTTTCTTATCTTGTTAAAACTGATATATACTTAAATTTTTTTAACTCTATGATAGAGAAGAAGAATTGGCTCTAGTGTTAGGTAACCGGGCCTCAAATCTCTTTTCTGATGCCTACTACCTACGTGACCTTGGTTGAGTCACCTATCCTCCTTGGGCCTCAGTTTCCTCAGCTGTAAAATGAGACGGGGTTTGAACTAGATGGCATCTGAGCTCCCTACCATTCTGATCTATGATCGTATAAACTAATATTATTCAAAGTTTCACATGCGATTTAAAAAAACTATTACTTGCATAACTGATAACAATGTTAACAGCATGAAATGAGAAAAGGTTGATTAGTCAAGTAGAAAGAGTAAAAATGCCAGAGACACAGTTCAAGAGTTACATTGATCTCCAGAGAAAATGAACATACAGCAAACGTACAAAGCATTATTGGACACCCACATTAGCTTTCTGCTCCTATCTCTACCACTGCCCGCCATGTTGGTTTGAGGAGGAGACTCAGGTGGGACCAAGGTTCCCTCCTCCAAGTTGTGTGTGTTTGGTGTAGCTGCCCCTCTCATCCCTTCCTCTAGTCATGTCCCTGAGCATCTCCCTTGAACACTAAGTACCCACCACATTAACAGTCCATTTAAGTAGATACAAAATCAATACCAATTGATTAATTGGACTCTGCCCAGCACTGCCTCTTGATTACCCTCTATGAATCAGCAATTACCTCTCTTAAGAGCTCTGGGGGGCAGCTAGGTGGCACAGTAGATACAGCACCAGCCCTGGAGTCAGGAGAACCTGAGTTCAAATCTGGTCTCAGACTAGACACTTGACACTTACTAGCTGGGTGACCCTGAGCATCACTTGACCCTAATTGTCTGACCAAAAAAACAAACAAACAAACAAAAAGAGGAGCTCTGTTCACCCAGAACTTATGGCCTAAATTAGAAACAATTTCAAATCTCTTAAGACCTTGGTTCCATGATCTCATCAAAGGGGGCTTTCTTCCAGTTCCCCAGATTAGAGGTATCAAACATGGAGAGGCTGAACTCAAAACAGATTAAAATGCAATTGGGAAATATATAATAAAATTTTAAAAAATACAACGAAACATAGATAATGTCAATATCTGGTTTTCTAAGGCCCACAAGGGCAAGCAAGGTGGCGCTGCAGTGGATAGAGCGCCAGGCCTGGAGTCAGGAAGACTCATCTCCCTGAGTTCAAATCTGGCCAAAGACATTTACTAGCTGAGTGACCCTGGGCAAGTCACTTAACCCTGTCTGTCCCAGTTTCCTCATCTGTAAAATGAGCTGGAGAAGAAAATGGCAAACCACTCCAGTATTTCTGCCAAGAAAACCCCCAATGGGGTCATGAAGAATCAGATATGACTGAAACAATTGAACAACAACAAAAATGTGGCCCATGGGGATCCTTATGTACACATTAGAGGCCTGGTTTATATTTGGGTTCGGCACCATGGCTCCAGACTGTATCCCCTTCTACACCTTCTTATCCTGAGTGATTTCTGTCCATGCTTTTCCTCTATACAGACTTCACACATTTTACTGCAGGTGTCTTTCTCCTATGCAACCCTGGCCTGTGTCCTCCCATCCATCCCACCTAGGCAGTCTGCTCAACACACACCAACAACTCAGAGGCCATCTAGAATGCCCTCATTTTACAGATGAGAAAATTGAAGCTCACGGGGATTAAGTGACTTACCCAAGATCACTTGGGTAGAACCATGATCTGAACTCTCATTCTCTATCACTTATCCTTCCATGGGGACCTGTGCAGGCCCCAGGCTTCCTACCCATTATCTCTCACGCTCATTCTATGGCCAACCCTCTTCCTTTTCTTACCTAAAAAACAAAAACAGATTCCAATAAGAGAAACTGGATGGGGAAAAAAACCCGACCATTTGTTGGGGGTCTATTTAGCTTGGGAGACACAAAGGTTTAAAAATATAGACATACAGGGTCTCTGCTCCCAAACAGTTAAAACTATCCAGTGAGTTAGTGATATTAATTGGATAGAACTGTGTGCCAGGCAATGTGGGAAAATATTTCCGCCTTTGAGAGCCTTAGATTTTAAAACAGGGGTGGGAGGTGGGCAGGAAGTACCTGTCATCAGCTTGTATTTCAAAAACACTATATAGATATACATGTATATATATATACATATGTGTGAATGGGTGTGTGTGTATTCTCCCTGATATCCTAACAGTGACATACTACCTGTGACCTTGAGCAAATCCCTTCAGTCTTGGGCCTCAGTTTCCTCATCTGTAAAATGAGATGGTTGGACTAAATGGCTTCAGAAGTCACGTCAACTTCTAAATTCTATGATTCCACAAACACTCAATCAACAATCATTAATTAATTAATTAATTAAGCATTTTCTGTGCTGGGGATCCTAAGGGATCCCTCTAGGCACCAGACCTATGATCTCAATGGTATAGAGAACTCCTGAGGAAATTCTACCGATGCAGGCTGGCAGGCGAGGGGGGAAGGCACTCAAAGTTTTTTGGGAGGGAGTCAGGAAAGACATCACATGGAAGATAGCACTTGGTCTGATACTTGAAGGAAACCTGGAATTCTGAGAGAAGAAAGTGAGGAGAAAGTACATTCCAGATACGGGGAACGTGAGGGCAAAGATATGAAAGTGGGACGTAGACTACTTTGTGTGAGAAACAACATGGAGGCCAGTCTGTCCGCACCACACCGGTATTTGAAAGTGAATCTTGGGGCAGCTGGTGGTGCAGCGGATAGGGCGTAGGACCCAAGTTCAAATACTTACTAGCCTCAGACACTAGCTATGTAACCCTGAGCAAGTCGCTTAATTTCAACTGGGAAGAAAGGAAGGAAGAAAGGAAGGAGGAAAGGAAGGAAAGAAGAAAGAAAGGAAGAAAGGAAGGAAAGAAGAAAGAAAGAGAAAGTGTGAAGAAAGAGAAAGTGAGAAAGAGAGAGAAATGAAAGAAGGAAAGGAAGGAAGAAAGGAAATAAAGAAGGAAGGAAAGAAGGAAGGAAGGAAGGAGGAAAGGAAGGAAGGAAGAAAGAGAAAGTAAGAGAGAAAGGAATGAAGGAAAGGAAGGAAGAAAGAAAGGAAGGAAGGAAGAAAAAGAAAGAAAGAGAAAGTGAGAAAGAGAGAAAGGAAGGAAGGAAGAAAGAAGGGATGGAGGGAGGGAGGAAGAAAGGAAAAAAAGGAACGAAGAGAAAGAAAGGAAGATGATCTTTGATCTTTGGGGTTTTTTTTCAGATAGGAAAAAAGATTCATATTTAGGTAGAGGTTGAATTAGATGGGCTCTCAGATTACTTCTGAGGTTCTATAATTCTTTCTACCTAAAAGGGGGTAGCCAATTAATTATTAAGAGATGCCATCTGGGTGGGAGCCCTTCTCCTCTCCCACCATTTACCACAGCACTGATGTTCAATCTTACTCACCTGCATGTTCTCTCTTACTCATTATGATAGGTGAGGCGCACATATACGCCATCTGTTATACACACACACACAATAGATACACACATTAATTCCACTCTACGAAAGGCACTGTGTGCACTGCCGAGCACATACAAGCAGAGAGGACGAAGGGCCCACAGCACTGCCTTTTATAAGTTAAAAGCTTTTTGTGAGAAGGGGCTTGGGGGGAAGTCTGCCCCACTCTCATAAAGGACTTGAATTGTTCCCTCTCTGCTATTATTTTATAGCACCATGTCACAGGCAATTCACCCTGTGACAAAAAGAAAGTACCAATTGTCGGACCAGCTAATGCTATGAATCACCTTCACCCAGGGGCCTCTGTTCACTTTGCATTAAGTAAGAAGTTAGTGCTCCAAAGACCTGGGCCTCCCCCTGGCTCTGAGCTGGACTCCTCTGTTCCTTAAGTCGGACCCAAGATGAATATTTAATGCCTGCAAACGAACTGAAAGCTAGCCCTACGCATCGGGTCCTGGGTAGCCCATTCATCTATTAATATCCTGACCCTGGTTCCCAGATATGACAATAAGTACCCAGACGTGGAGATGCAACTTGTATTATCAATGAAGTTCCAGGAAACAGAGATGGTACAGCTAATATTGTACTGAGTCCCAGCTGAATCACCAAGGAGGAAGGGAGGGAGGAGGGAGTCTTGCGCTAATAACACACAGTGCACTCTCCACAGCTCACCATGATCCCTGCCAGAAGCCTTTACTTACCATTTATCTTTGGTTGTCTAATTGAATTGATAACTGCATCTTTGGACTATCCCCAGACACGTGTCCAGTGAGCTGAAGGATGCAGTCTCCCAGCAGGGAGGAGGGGGAGCTGTCAACGTGAGGACGATCGTTAGGCAGCTCAGCCTCAACTTGCTAATTTGCTCGGAGGGACTGTTTGATTCCTTCACGGGGAGATGCTAGGGAAGGACCGACTAACAACATACCTGGTGACGGCAGCGATGTAAACAAAAGGACATTCGAATGAAGTCAGATGCAAAGTGATTGTAAGGACCAATCTTGGTCCCAAAGAACTACCAATTCTGGAGAGAGATGAGCACAACAGGCAAAGACTGTCACATGCATGTGTCAAATAGGAACACCGTGCTGGTTGGTTTCACTTGCTGGGTTTTGTTTCGTTTTTTTGGCTTTGTTATGAAAGGGCTGGGTGTCGGAAATAACTGTGATGATAATTTTTTAAAGGCGTTAATAAACTTCCTATAAAACACTGGGCTTGAAATCAGGAAAACCTGAGTTCAAATCCTGCCTCAGACAGCTGTGTGACCCTGGGCAAGTCACTTAGCCCATTTGCCTCAGTTTTCCCTTTTGTAAAGTAAGGGGATAAGACTTAATAGTCTTTAAGGTCCCTTCCATCTCTAAATCTATGACCTTATACATAGAAAAAAGAGGCTATGTTTTTAAAAAGATAGAATCTCTTACACTTTCCTCTCTACTTTTTCTACCCCCAAATTTCAAAGCAGTAATTTAATGTAGACCTAGAAAAATGCTAGGCTTTATCCTGATATCTACCTACACAGGGATAGTTATTTAGAATAAGAAGGTCATTCAGTCCTACTCCCCTTATTTTACAGATGAGGAAACTGGAGAGGGCATGAGAGTTGCCCAAGGTCATCTAGGTCATAAGTAGGATTTGAACTCAGGTCCTTTGCCTCCAAATCCATTCCTCTTTCCACTACACTATGGTGTCTTCTCTTTTTCTGAATCTATTTAACAAAAGCTGAATAGCAAACACTGGAGAGGCACAGTATGGTGCAGAAGAAAGGGCAGGGAATGAGTGTCACAAGACCTGGATTCGAATTCTATCTTTGCCACTTATAACTCCATGATGTTGGGCAAGAAATTTCTCCTCTTTGGACCTTAGGTTCCTCATCTGCGAAATGAGGGGGTCTCACTAGTCTATCTCTATGGTCTCTCTCAACTCTGAATCGATGGTCCCCTGAAATATTTACTGGGTGACAAAGCAATGAGAGTCCTGGGGCTGGGGAGGAGCAGCCCAGTAGTTATTTGAACCCTGAATCTCTACAAAAAGGACCACACTCCAATAAGATTCTTTCTAGCTCTACATTCTATCAACCCAAATGGAAGCTATGAAATCTCTCTGGTGCATTCCTCAGTGGTAGTAAAAGGAGTCTCCAAATAAGGTCATCTTGCTAGATGCTTGCAAATTAACTTAAAGCTAGCTCTGTGCATCTGGGTCCTGGGCAGCTCACCCATCTACTAACATGCTGACTCTGGTCACCAGATATGAAAACAAGTAACCAGTCATGGAACTACATCCCGCCTCTTCAATGAAATTTCAAGAAGCAAAGAGATGGTACCGTTAAGGCTGAGTCCTGACTGAATCACCAAAGAAAGAGAGAAATCAATAATCAATCAATAGACATTTATTAAGTGCCTACTATGTGCTCGGCACTGTGCTAAGTGCTAGGGATGCAAAAAAAGGCAAAACACAGACCTTGCCCTCAAGGAGCTTACAATCTAATGGGAAATAGTCTTGTGCTAATAATTGATAGCATGTTCTCCAGTCCACGATGATTACTGCTAGCTTTTAAGGTGGCTTTTCAGCCAAGAAGATCCGATTTGAGACCAGAAGACAGAAGCTGCCTTCAACATGGAAAGTGTGGCTCTGCCACTGACCCTGTGTGACTCTGAGCAAACTGCCGCCCTCCTCCCCCGGGACCAGTTTCCTCATTTGTAAAATGAGTGTGTTAGATTCAACGGTCTCTGATGCCACTTCTAGCTCTAAATCTATGACCTTACAATTTGTCCTGGGCAAGGGCTTCCAGAATTATTTCTGGTCTGTCTCATACTTTCTAAAACCCAGAAAGAAAACAAGAGGTATTTCAGCAGAAACATTGAACTCCCCAACATCTCTTAATGGAGGGAAGGCAATGGGATGGCAGGAGCTCAGTCTGAAAGAACCATGGTCTAGAAGAACCAGGATGTTATCTCTCCCCCTCCACCCCGCCGCCTTTTCCCTCACCCCCTGAACTCAGGACAGTTCCCTGACAAGTATCCGGATGACCTGGCTGAACAACAGTTGATTCACCACGAAAGAAAGAATCAGTCATCTCTCCCTTGCAGGTCCTCGTTAAAAGAGGCAGGGCACAGGGCATGGGAGAATTGAGCCCCTGGCAGCTCCCAATAGCCACAGAATTGCCTTCAATTCCTCATTCAAGTTCTGCCCAAAGGCACGTGTCTTCTGCAGCTGTGAGAGGAGGTGATGGCTTCCAGTTGGCTTCCCTTGGGAACCATGCTCAGCGGAGGCCGGCTACTTCCTCCCCAGCATCGCACACCTGCCACAGAAACCTTACTTGTTGGAGGGGATAAAACAAGGGAAAGCACGCTAAACTAAGAGGGCACAACAATTCCCTTTATGAGCCTGTGCCCAGTGTCCCACAGTGATAGAGCGCACGTGCTCTCTCTTAAACAGAAGTCGACATTTTCCCTCTGGACGTAGGAGAATCTTTTTTTAATGTTTTAATAAAAGTTTTAGCTGATAGCTTCGGTTCCACTGAACTGATTTTTAAAGACACTCCTCTCATTTTCTTAATAAATGAACTGTTGCATTTTGGGCTGCCCCAACCCACAGCCAGCCATCTTTCCCTCCGGACAAACTTCTTATCTTCAAATCAACTTTGTAATTCATGATATGAAAGTCATACAAAGAATAAGGAATTGAGTGAGAGGGGAGTTAGTTTAGTGGCTTCTGTGAGGCTGAAGGAATGTATTCATTAAATTTTTAAGAGCTCTAAATGTGGTGTTGGGGTTGGGGGCAAAGTGTCTGTTGCCCCACCCTAGTTACAGCTCCACTGGCTGGAGATAAGACTGGCTAAGGGCCCAGCTACAAAATTTCCACAACTCACGTAGCCAGGGAGGAAGGAATGTCTTCAGACAAGTTCTAGGTTAGGGATGATGGATCAGGAACATTAAAGTGGTGGAGCAAATGATTCTGATGAGGAAGGAAAGGAAGAGCTATTTAAAGAGACACAGAAAAGGAAAGGTGCCCTAGAGCTGGGGGACCAAAGGGATGCCTTCCTGTATTTGAAGGGTTGTCCCAGGAAAGAAATTCTATTACTATTCTATTTCAACAAATGCCTGTGTTTTGAGCTAATGGTGTCCTCCAGCTGAATAGTGAAAATGAATCCATTGGGGTTTACTTAACCCCCAGGCAACACACTTAATCCGTTAATGACCCAAAGGCAATTCTCTAAGATGCAGATGAGTTGTTGATCTGTGTTACCGAATGGTGTTTCCATGAATGAAATGAATGAAATCACCAAAATTTTAAACTATGTTCCTTTTGGGATGCAAGAGAAATCATAGTGGGGGTTTGTGATAAGCTATAGTTTAGGATAGAAGACCCACATAAGTACCTTCAACCTGGGGTAGTAGTTTCCCAGGGGACTCATCCTTTGAGTATAATTTGAGGTGGGGCTAGCTTCGGAAGAGTGCCCCCTTCTCTTCTCCAACTGAATTTTTTTTTTCCAGTTGGCCCTCTCATGACAGGAACTCCACACCCTTTTTCATCTCAGTTGCCCTCCTTAGGGACATTCACAAGGTCTGGAAGTAGCCTTCCCCCAAGGATTACCTGAGCTGCCTCCCTGGGCCTTTCTAACTCCTCTCCCTGCCTTGCCTGTCCCCAAGCACCACCAGTTGCTGGCATCGTTACACCAAGAAGCAAGCCCTCCATGAAGTCACTGCTAGCTCTGGTTTGATGAGCATTTTCACTAAAAACCTGGGACAGCTTCCAGGAAAAGTCCGAGCATGGATGATGTGCATGTGAGTGGGGTGGAGTAACCGCATCCTTCCCCTGCATCTGGATGGGCCATGATCATCTTTTGTAATTTGTGATTAATAATAGAGGGTTCTCCCTAGCACTGTATGCATGGCGAGGTTAATGCAATATTTTTGTGTTTGCCAGCCAGCTGCTTTTACCATCCTCTCAGTAACTAATGTCTTTGCATAAGGATTCAGTCTACAAGTAAATCAATTAATTCCTATTTGGCTGGTAGACAGCTGCTATCCTGCTGCAGGATAATTAGATGGACTCGTTTATTAATTGACCAGAATAGGCACGGCTGCTTTTTTGACACACACCTTACTTCCTTCTAAAGGTTGACATGTGGGGCTGATACTAGTCACTGTTCACACATCACACGTGGGAGAAGAGGATGCTTTTTCCTCCTTAATTCTTATTCCTAAAGGAGTATTTGCCAGGTGAGAGAGGAGGCATGGAGCGGTGGATAGAAGACTGGTTTTGGAGACAGGAAGACCTGGTTCAAATATGACATGTACTGGCTGTGGGATGTTAGGCAAAGCATTTAACCTCTCATTGCTCTCTCAGGCATTTCTCTATGACTGTAAGTTGCAAATGAGTTGTTAATTTGTACTAGTGGATGGAGCTTCTATCCTGGGAATTCCTTACAGGAATGAAATCACCAAAATTTTAAAACATATTCCTTCTGGGATACAAGAGGAAGCACAGTTTATAATTGGAAGGGACCTCAAAGGTATTTTAGTATACCATCCCCACCAAGCTGAATAAGGAGAGTCCCCCATATTGTCCTCAACAAGGAATCTTTGAAGGTTCCCAGTGACAGACATATTCCACCCAAGGCAACTGTAAAGTCGATTCCTTACGTCACTATTTCACTAAGCAGTCCTGATTATTAGGAAGTTTTTACTGGTATTGAGCCTAAATATGTCCCCCTGTCACTTCCACCCACTACCCCTTGTTCTATCTTTTGACGTCAAGGAAAAACTGGTCTAATTCACTGGATATCTCTTCCCCCATCCCGCCCCGCATCACACAAATAAATCACCACTCTTCTAGATTAACTCACTCAGCTCTTTCAACTGGTCCTCAAATGACATGACTTCAAGTCCTGGCAAAACATTCCTCCAGTTACCATCTAGCTTGAAAACATGGTTCTTAAAATATGGTCTTTTTAATAAGAGAGTGCTCTGGGAGAGGTAGGAGGAGGGAGAAGGAAACATTTGGAATTGAATGTAATAAACAGAAAATTAAAAAATGCATTTTTTAAAAACGTGGTATCCTTGACTTTGTTCAATCCAACAAACATTTATCAAGTACTTGTTATGTCAGATGCTGAGGATATAAAAACAGAAGAGAAAACGGGAAATGGCTGACATTCTGTTGGGGGATGCAGCATTTACACATATCCAGAAACTGGGGATTATGCAGATAATCTGGAGAGAGTGAACACTACCAACTAAGGGGATCAGGGAAGGCTTCCAGTATGAGGTAGCTTTGAAGGAAGCTAGGCATGACAAGAGATGGTGGTAGCACGTTCAGTCCAGGTACACAGGGACCACCTGTGCAAAGACACAGAACGTGGAAATGAAGAGCCAAGTATGGCGGACAGCAAAGAAGCTAATTGGCTAGAACACTGCCTATGAAGGAAAATAATAATTAGTAGAACCATCCAATCACAGAAACATCACCTCTAGAGCAGGAAGGGACTCTGGAGGTCATCTAATCCAACTTTGTCATTTTTACAGCTGAGGAAACTGAAACCTGACGAGATTAGGTGACTTGCCCAAGTCTATACAGGCAGTAAGCATCAGAGGGAGAATTGAATCCATGCCCCCCACCCCAACTCTAGAACCAACATGATTTCCAGTATGCCCAAGCACCTGTCAGTCCCCAACAATGATGTTATCCTGAGTCATTAGACTGTAAGCTCTTTGAGAGCAGGGACTGTCTTTTGCCTCATTTTGTGTCCCCAATGCTTAGCACAGTGCCTGGCACATAGTAGGCACTTAACAAATGTTGATTAATTAATTAATATTGATTTTATACCTATAAACCCCTAATGAGGAAGATAAGAAAAATGGATTTTTAAAATATTACATTGAATTCATCTCAATATTTTTAATGGGCTATATGAAGATGAGGATGATGACCCATCAGTAAAAATATGCATGGAGACATTTTCCTAGTAGTGGGGATGAGTTCATGCTGAGCCCTCCCCACTGTCTTCAGTGGCATTCTTATGACTAATGACATGCATTTCTGGGAAAACAGTCTGGGGCCAAAGATGGCCAAATTCTCTTCTACCATAACAGAACCTTAGGGGCCTTAGGTTAAATCTCCTCTTTTTGGACTGGTATCAATGGGGGTGGGGCATTGGGTGGAAAAGGACTTCTCTATCCTCCCTGGACCAGAGCAGTGATGAATTAAACCATCAAGCAATTAAAGGTTGTGTGATAGAAAGGAAACAGGCCAGCAAGAGAAAGTGGGAAACTGGGAATTGAATCCTAGCTCAGCTACTGACTCTGTTATCACAGGGTCACAGACAAAAGGCTGGAAGGGACCAGAGATTATGCAGGTGACCTTCTGTCCCATTTGACCGATGAGGAAACTGAAGCCTAGAGAAGTACAGGGACTTGCCCGCATTCACACAAGAAATGACAGAATGAGGATTTGAAATGCAGGTTCTCCAATACCCAATTCAGTACTTTATCTCCTGTACCCATCTTCAACAAGTCACTGGACTTCTCTGGTCCTCGGTTCCCTCATCTGTAAAATGATGGGGTTAGACTCAAAGGCCTTTGAGGTATCTTCTACCTCTCAATATGTGATCCTGTCACCTCTGTGGGCCTTAGTTTCCACACCTGTAAAAAGAGAGGGTTGGACCAGATGGTCTAAATCGAGCTCCTCTAGTCCTATAAACTATCCCCCAAAGAGAGAATCACAGGGGACCAAGGAGAAGGAACGAGCAGTTTTTGCCTGTCTAGCACATGGGGTAATTATATCGGATTAATTGCTAGCAGCTCAGCTCTGCTTTGCCAGCTGAGTCTGGTCAGAGGCAGGACTGCCCACAGATACACTCAGCCCTCAAATATGCAGTCAGCAACTACTGAACTGTCAGTAACTTCTTGTTGGTGGATCCGATCAGCAATTAGGTTTTATATTTAGACTTGGGAGACGGCACAGAATGGGGAAAATTACAAGATGCCCAGTGGTGGTATTTTTTTCCCAAGAATACCCGATACAAATATCATTTTCGCCAACTTTCTTTTTTTCCCCTTGAACAGTAGGGGCTTGAACTAAAATAAGAAAATTGAGGATATAAAAGAAGACTGTAACACATTTCCAGAAGGGGCTTCTGGTCCTTGTTCATCCATTGACGTGGAATTCTCTCCTGAGACATTGCTTTACTCATCTTCCTATGCTATACATTCCTGACTTTCAAGTCAACACTGCTTCCCTTCTGCTAAAAGACATTTTTCTCTTTATTTGCCCTAGGATTGTAGATTTAGAGCTAGACGGGATCTTTGACCCTTTCACTTTCTAGATGAGGAAACTGGGGTCAAGAGGGAGTGGAAGTGATTTATGCAAGGTGACATGAATAAGTGCCAGGGGTTGGATTTGAACCTGGGCCGGCTTTTAAGGTAAATGCAAAGAGAAGACCAAGAGAAAATTGCATTACCAGGAACAAAATGATTTCTGAACAACAAGGGGGAGTTTCGTACTTAGGATCACACCCTTCCTGATAGGCTGTCCATTTTTACATTTTCAGTGGCTTGGCTGGCAGGGAAACACAGCTGACAGAATATGACTGAGCCACCTTGGGTGTTAAGTTTGAAAGGCCTCGTCATATGGAACTGAAGACCAGAAGGAGAAACAGGTTCCCTCTCTTCTCCTGATTCCACACCACATCCCTCCCCCCGCAGCAGCCCAGATTAACTTCGCCACGATTTCTTCAAAAAAAAGAGCAGCTTGCCAGCCAGGCTGGCGGAGGAGTAGATCAAAATCATGGCTTGAGAAGGAAACAAAAGCAAAGTGGGAGGGGGGGAGATGCTGAGTCTGGTCAGAATACTCACAAAGAAGCAAAGTGATAGTCCTATATTACCCTCATGAGGGGACTCTTATTCTTGTTTTAGAAATTTCTGCTGTGTCTGATTCTCCATGACCCCATTTGGGGTTTTCTTGGCAGAGATACTGGAATGGTTTGCCATTTCCAGCTCATTTTACAGATGAGGAAACTGAGGCAAACAGGGTAAAGTGACTTGCCCAGGGTCACACAGCTAATAAGCATCTAAGGCTGGACTTGAACTCAGGAAGATGAGTCTTCCTGATTCCAAGCCCGGTGCTCTATCCAACGTGCCACCTACTTGCCCCTGTGTTGAGTAGACTCTTAGCTTGAGATGCTCTCGGAAAACCAACTGATACTCTTCAGTTTCCTCGCCTGCAGGATGAAGTAGTCAGACTAGATAACTTCTAAGGGTCCTTCCAGCTGGTAATTTATGATCCTATGATTTCCCTGGGCTTCACTTTCCTCATCTATAAAATGGGGGCTTGGCTAAAATGGCCTCTAAGGTCTCATCCACTTCTAAGTATATGCATAGACTATGTGCTTAAAAAGTCTTAGGAGGCCCTGAAAACAGGAGACAATACAACTCTAGATCAGCACGTGGGAGGAAAAAGAGAGCTCCACCAAAGAGTCTCCATGTAGATGACTTAGTAAATAGCTAGTACCCGGTGGTAGCTGAATTTATCTCCAAGCAATAGGCAAATACCCAAGTAGCCACACAGGAGAGGAGGGTGTGGGTCTTATTAATGCCAAAAAAGGAAGTGAGAACATCAAAGTTACTGGCCTAACTGCCTATTTTTCCACATTCCTTTTATGCGAATAGTAGACAAATGCACTGAAGGCATTGTTGCTTCCAATGTTAGTAGTAGTTAGTAGCAGTACTATTACTACTAGTAAAGAAGGCTCCACAAGAATAAAATAAAATCACTTCCTCCTCATCAATTTTTTAAAGGGATAAAGGGAGGGTACAATCAGATTTATTTCTTCATTTGTATTTTTCATCATATTCTGAATACCTGACTCCAGTCACGAAATTGCTTGGCTGTGTGTTCTCCATAAAAACCCAGTCAGAGAAGTGGGAGCAGATCAATAGTTTTATTTGGAAGAACAAAATGATCTGAGAACAGAAGATGTCAACGGATGGACAGAAATGGTTAACATCTGCAAATCATCCCATGCTTCCCTTGATGCCACCCTCGAACAAAACTGCTCCTAGGAAGTTCTTCTGCACCCAACTTGTGTCCAAAGGGAAAACTGAATAAAGGGCCCTGCCTCTCATTCTCCACCACCAAATAGTTCATGCACCAAACTGGGCCTGAAGAAAAACTTCCCTGGTTTGCTATGTCCCAGGCTTGGGGTATTATATGTACTTATCTCCCCAACTGGAACGTAATGTTCTTGAGAGTACGATGTAGTTTGATCTTCGCATCCCCAGTGCCTGGCACTATCTAAAGGCTTAACACATTGACTGTTGATTGTTTGATTAAATTACTGGGAGAATTTGTTCATTGTGGAAAGACAAATCAGATATCTCCATCTTCAAAGTGAGTTTTCAAGTATCTGGCTAATTTCAGCAAGGGGAAAATCAAAGCAGACAACTCCAACCCCAAAGGGAATAGTGCGAAAGTGTTAGATCCTGAGTCAAACACACTAGTTTAAACCCTGGAGTCAAGGTTCAAATCCTGCCTATGAGACGATGAGTAAATCATTTAAGATTCCATTTCCTCACTTATAAAACAGGGAGAGAAACGCCTTATGGTACCTATTGTGCAATCATGAGGATCAAATAAGATCATATATAACAAGTACTTTGTAAACTTTATATAAACGTCAGCTATTTCTTTTCTCATTTGAAATGGATTTTGAAGCATATCTTTCATTTGATCAAGTGAAAAAAAAAATCAAACTAGACAGCTTAAGCCCCAAAGTAAATGGAGGCGAGATAGAGCAAGGAAGGAAAGGGTCCTAAATTCCCTACTTTATTCAGGTATCTATACTGAATAAGAAAACTGCTAAGTGTTGTGTAGACCCAGTCCCAGCAAAATATATAAAACAGAAAGGAGTAACAGAAAAAAAGACAGAGAAGTGATTATTTGGGTGTTTGGGTCCACCCCCTTCCCACCCCCACCCCCCAAACACAGCCTGCCCACTACAGGTCTGGCATAGTGGTTCTAGGAAAGGGTTATAGGATTGAGTAGCTATGATGCCTGTGTACAGTCCTTCATTTCTGGATGACAGGGGAAAGTCAGATATCAAGGGACTTTAGGGCTGGCAATAACCAAGTGGCTAAACTTTCAACTTTCCTTCATCACTTTCAAGGGTTTTATTCATTTTCACTCAAGCCCTAGTTGTTGTTTCTCAGACTCTTTCTTTGATTTTCTGTTTGGTGATGGTGCATCCAGTGCTAATATATATTCTAGCAAAGTGAAAAGGAGTGGGAAAGACAGAATCCAAATTGACCACAAGAGATGGCTAGGCATCTTTAGGGTTAATCATCATGACTCTAGGGCCCCCTAAAATTGTTCTCACTCCCTCTGCTTAGGGGCACGGAGTGGGCTGGAATTTATTCATCCCAAAGAGTAACTCTTTTCATAAGTCAACAGGCACTGGAAACGTTTACTGCCTTGTTAAAGCTACATTGAGGCAGATTTATTAGGATAGTCACTTAACAAAAAGCCCCAACACGCAAATAATTGAGCATTGCCAAATGTGCTGAGTGAGGTATAACTCAATGGGTACTTGTTAGATTTTAGAATCAGATATAAAGAACTTGTCCACCTGAAATTCTTCCTTTAGCCCTCTGATGGAGGTAGTGCTCCCCACAAAAACCCTAGAGAAGCAAGCCCAAATGATGGACTCAGTCTATTCAACCCCCAAATTCCCATTGTTAAGCTTTTCCAGTGGCCCTTGGAACCAGTCTGTGTAATCCTCAAATTCCCACTGCTATATTCTCCCAGTGGCCCTTAAAACCAGTCTATGCAACCCCCAAATTCACATTGTTATATATTCCCAGAGGCTCCTGGAACCAGTCTAGGCAACCCCTAAATTCTCATTCCTATGTTTTCCCAGTGGCCCTTGGAATCAGTCTATGCAATCCTCAAATTCCCATTGCTATGTTTTTCCAGCAGCTCTTGGAACAGCAACTATAGCTTTGATCTGATTTCTCCAAACCTGGCCTCACCTGACACATAAGTAGAACTCCAAATCTAGATAACCCACCAAGTTCTGAGACATTTCCTTTTCTCATTTATGGCCACAAAGATCCATTCAATAGAACAGAATAATAGTAAAATAAGACCAAAGGAGGAGGAGAATTTGTGCTTGGCCGAAGCAAATTTTGAATCCAAACAGGAAGCCACTTTCAAATCCTTCAGCAAAAAAGTGTCTAAGTTGGAGGCGCAAAGACGGGATTGAAGATGTGATACCAAAGCACTTACCTGAGTTGGGTTGTAGAGTTCCTGAAGTGGGCTCCGGGAGCCCTTCCGACAACAGATGTCCATTCCAAAGGGATTCCTCCGCATGACTGAC
This sequence comes from Vombatus ursinus, assembly GCF_900497805.2. Classification (NCBI taxonomy): domain Eukaryota; kingdom Metazoa; phylum Chordata; class Mammalia; order Diprotodontia; family Vombatidae; genus Vombatus; species Vombatus ursinus. The sequence goes on from NW_020943070.1 coordinate 11,616,982, forward strand.
AAAAGAGAGAAGACGGGACTCATTAGCAATGAAGAACACAGAATACATTTTTTAAAATTAAAACAGAAAAGAAAGAGGATTAGGCAGTGAGAGCAAGAGAGAGGGAGGGTGGGAAGTTGTTTGTCCTTTGTTCTCGAAGAGGACCATGTTGTCATGAAGGTGATGCCATGACTTGCAAGTGAATTGGATTTAAATGAGGGAGGGAGGGCTGGCTGTGCAAAGTCACCAGCCTCACTGTCTCCTCCAGAGCCATCGGGGTCCAGTGGCCAGATATACATTGGGACAACTGGAGATGGCTCCTGGGTGGGGAGGAGGACAGAAGGGAAGGAAGGAGGGAAGAAACAGATAAAGGCCTGCCACCCAGACTTTCCCTCTGCTAAAAGCTCCAGCTGCATTGTTCTTCAAGGCCACAGAAGCTGCCAAAGTCTTCCCCCCTATTAATTAGCCACTAATATAATTAGTGATCCAGGACATGCTAGAATAGTATCATTGAAAGACAGTGACAGCATCAAATGCTACCCAAGTCACTCATCTGCTTGACTTTTGCTTCATTTTTTGTTAAGACAAAAAGGATATGGGGATAGCACAGATATAAGCACATCACTCCTTCGCTCAATAAACTCCAATGGCTCCCTAGTACCTCCAAAATCAAACACACACTGGACTGTTATTTAAAGCTCCAACTTATCTTTCCAGGCTTTTTAGACATTGCCCCTCTTCAATGTCCTGCTTGTTTGTATTTCTATCCCCAAGGTCAGGCACAGAGTAAGCATTTAATAAATTCTTTTTCATTCATTCATTCACTAGGCAGCTAGAATGTCGAGCCCAGAGTCAGGAAGATGACTTCAAATTCCACCTCAGACATTTACTAGCTGTGTGACTCTGGGCAAGTCACTTAACCCAGTTTGCCTCAGTTTCCTCATTTGTAAAATGGAAATAAGAATAGCACCTACCCCTCCCCATGGTTGTTGTGAGGGTAAAAGGAGAAAATATTTGTAAAGCATTTAGACAGTGCTTGGCACATAGTAGGTACAATATAAATGTTAACTATCTTTATAATGATGATGATATATTACTTTATGATCAAATCAAGTTAACCTTTTTGCTATTCCTCACACCCAACACTCTTTCTTCCTCTTGCCTACAACTCCTTCCTTCCCTCCTTACCTCCAAAGTGGAGCTCAAACACCACCTTCTCCATGAAACCTTTCCCCTTCCCAACTGATAGTGCCTCACTCCCACCTCTCCCTTTGCCTTGTATATATATTTTATATACTTATCATGCACACATTGTCTCTTCTAGTAGACAGTAAGTTTCTCAAAGTTTCATCTTTGTCCCTGCATCCCTAGTGACTGACACATGTGCTTAATAAATGTTTGTTGACTGATTGATGAGTAGAGATGACATTCTTGGTGGATGTGGTTGATAAAAATGACTATTCTTGGTACCATAAAGAAGATGCCACAAGCAATTTGGGGCTGGAATACAGATTCTACTGCTGACGTAGAAGTCATCTGGCCTAGTCTCAACCTCCTAGTCACAAACTTGTCTTCTGACACAGAGGAAGGCACTTTACCTTTCCTGAGCTCATTTTATCATCTATAAAATGGGATAATAACACTTGTCCTGCCTATCTTGCTGTACTATTTGAGATCAGGGATTTAGAGCTAGAAAGGTCCCCAGAGGCCACTGAGTTCAATCCCTTCATTTGGCAGAAGAGGAAAGTAAGACCCAAAGAAGTGAAACAATTTGCTCAAAGCCATACCAGTACTAAGGAGTAGGGTCAGGACTTGAATCCTGGACCACTGCCTCTGCCTCTCAATCCCCTGCTTTTCCATCTGTACCACACTATCTCCTTGTCAATAAAAGAACACATTTAGAACTAGAAGGGTCCTTAAAAGCCACTGAGTCCAATACCTTCATTTTACAGATGGGGAAACTGAAGCATAGAGAGGTTAAAGTGTCTTGCCTAGGGTCACCCAGCTAATGTCTGAAGTAGGATTTGAACCTGGGTCTTTCTGATTACAAGTCCACTGTCCCACACTACTCAATGAATGCTTACTGAATGTAACCAAATAAGATGAGATGGCTTAGAGGAGTCATGGTCGGTATAGGCAGAAGGGGGTGCTCACATTGATAAGGAATTTAACACCAGCATTTGTTTAGGACTTGGTGGTTGACACTCCTTACAAAACTTCTTCCAAAAGTTTGCCTGGTCAGTACAAAATATATTCCTCCATATCAACCAGCCCCATCAGCTTCTTTAATTTATATTTGAAAAATAAGAGCAGGGAAGGAGAGAAAAGGAAAGCTTTAGCCAAACATAGTATATAAAAGTCATTAGGTTCTGAACAGCCACGATTCAAAACACTAGTTCTTTGTTTCTCAACAGTCACCCTGGAAAAGAATAATTCTACTGTTACTCTCCTTTAAATTTATTGCTTTGCTTTTTCATTTCCATGAAAAATGAGGTAAGCACCTCCCGTTTCTAGGATGGGACACAAGGATGCAATGGCTGTTCTTTGGAGAAATACCAGACATGGTAGCTCATGCCTGTAGTCCCAGCTGAGGGGGAGCCTGAGGTTGGTGGATCAGGAGCTCTGAGATGCAGTGGGCTAACCCAATCCAGTGTTGGCACTAAGTCTGGCATTGGTGTGGTGAGCCCCTGGGAATGAGGGGGCCACCAGGTTACCTATGGAGAGGCAAACTAGCATAGACTGGAAACAGAGAATGCCAAAACTCATATCCCAATGAGAGTGGAGTTGGGGCCATGAGGAGCCCATTCCTGCATTTCCAGACTGGAAAGGAAGGAAGGAAGGAAGGTAGGAGGGTAGAAGAATAGAAGGGAAGGAGGGAAGGGGAAAAGGGGGAGGGAGGGAAGGAAGGAAGGAAGGAGGGTGGGAAGGAAGGAGGAAGGCCAGGGGAGGGAGAAAGGAGGAAGGAAGGGAGGAAGAAAGGAGGGAGGGAGGCAGGAAGGAGGAAAGGAAAGAAGGAGGGAGGGAGAAAGGAGGGAAGGAAGAAGGAAGGAGGAAGGAAGGAGGGAGGGAGGAGGGAAGGAAGGAAGGAGGGAAGGGAGGGAGGGAGGAAGGAAGGAAGGAGAGAGGGAAGGAGGGAGGGAAAGGAGGGAGGAAAGAAGGGAGGGAGGAAGGAAGGAAGGAAAATACTGACTCTCTCTCTGTTCTTTGTGCAAAGTACATTCCATTCCCTCTCATTGCACCTTTGCATTGGCCATTCCCCATGCCTGGAATGCCTTCTCTCCTCACCTCCACCTTTTATAATCCTTCTATTCCTTCAAGATACAACTCAAGTAACAACCTTCTACAGCCTTTCCTAATCCCCCTCCCCAGCTGCAAGTGCTCTCCCTTCCTGATCACCTTTTATTTATTTGTATTTATTATTTTAATGTTTATCCAGTACCTACTGATACACACACATATACACACATACTTATCACCTCATCCATTAGAATACAAGATCCATGAGAAAAGGGATAGTATCATTCTTTGTATTTGTATCTCTAGCACCTGGCATACAGTAAGCACTTAATAAATGCTTATGGAGTGAATAAAATACCAGGTAAGATGACATGGGAGAATATATTCAGGTCACATGAGGTTTCACCCACCAAACACCAGTAGACACCAACCCCCCTTATGTCAGCACCCAGGGAGAGGAACAGCTAGTGTGAAAACTCATCCACAGAATCTGTTAAATTCGATTTTACAAGCTGCAATGCTATTTAATTGGTTTATTTTCCTAATAAAAAAGGATTTAAAAGACCTTGCCTGTGGGAGGTCTGTGATGGGAGCCTCCTTCCTCTTTCTGCACTCACTTTGGTTTGAGGTCCCCTCCCCAATCAGTTTCTTCTCTCTGGGGATGCTTCCCCTCCTCTCCTCTGTCTCTTAGAATCTCTGGCTTCTTTCCAGACTCAGTCCAAGCATTACCCTCTGCAGAAGGCCATTCCCAGCCCCCTTATCTGTTGGTGCCTGCCCCTCCAAGCCTACCTCCCATCTGCTGTGTATGCATCTCATACATACGTGTTGTCTCCCTCAGCAGAATGTAAGCTCCTTGAGGGAAGCAACTGCTTTTTGCTTTTTTACTTTATCTCCTCAATGCCCAGCACAGTGCCTGGCACAGAAGTCATCCTTTAAAATGTTTGCTGATTGATCTGATCTTCATTTTTAGCACCTCAGATACAGAAAACCAAGCACTGAGTAGGTCAGAAACCAGCAACCTACAAAGATTCCCTAAGAAACTATAAGCTCCTTGAGGGCAGGTACTTGATTTTTGCCTCAGCATCTCCTCCATCTAACACAGAACCTGGATTTTGTTTTTAAAGTAGAACTGTGGTTTCACTGACACAGGGAATTCTTAGTAAGTACACTCCATCTACCGATGCCAATCTTTAGTTCCTACTCTGCAACACATAGTCAGTCTTAGAGAGCTGTCTGGGGCACAGACAGCAGGGTCACACAGCTAGTAAATGTCAGAGGTAGGATTTGAATCCAAGTCTTCTGACTCCAAAACCAGAGGTCTTTCCATATCCCACACGGCCCCACATATCTGTTTCTAGTCACCTTTACAAAGGAAGTCGGTGTCAGAGTTGGGATTCAAACCTAGGACTCCTGATTCTATATCCAACCTGGTGTTCCACAATATTGAATGCTTTCCATTGAACTAGGAGTCACCCTGCCCACCCTAGAATGTTATCTCAAGTTACCCACTTTTTCTGAATTTCTGAATGACAATGAGCTCATTGACAATGACAATGAGCCCTCGGCTTCACTGCCCCCTCTTTAGACTTCACCATCATGTCTCACTAGCCTTCTCCCTCTGGCACATCTCTTTGCCCTTCCAGCTCTCTTCTACCACACATGAGTTCCTTCTTTGGCCTCCATTTCAGGGAAGGGCTCGGGCTGGCTGTTCTTCCATTACTAGTAACTTCTCCCTCCATCCTTTTATGCGTCGTCTTCCTCCATGAGAAGCGAAGTTCCTTGAAAACAGACCTTGCTTCTCTTTATTTTCCCATTAGTATCTTCAGCACTTAACATGATTCCTAAGGGCTTAATAAATGTTTATAACCTACCTACCTCCACCCTCCTTCCTCCCAGCCACCTAACAAATCTGTCTTTCTTTCTACCACTGCCTTGACCACAGATAGACACGTCATCACCTACAGAAAATATGGCAGACCAGAGACCATCCCTGGATCCTAATCAAAGAATCACAGAATGTCACTGCTGGAAAGGTCTTTGGATACAGTCCCAAGCTCTCCTTCAATGTCAAGGTCACTTCAGTGTTCAAGGTCACTGCCAAAAGCCTCCGAAAGATATGCATGAGGTATGTATCAGTGTTCTTTCCACTAGCTTCCTGGTCATTCAGGTTTATTGCTTTTCTTGCTTCTAAACTCCCATCAATAAACTTGAATCATGAGAATTTGCATCCTATCCTCTTACCCAGCAATGGTATTCTGGCATTGGGCAAAGACAACAAAATGACAGCTCCTAGTATTGCTTTCCTGAGACCTCTTGAGTATGCCCATCACTAAACAGAATCCTCCCCGCTCCAACTCTCTTAATGTTCAATTTCACAAGAGCATAGAGGAAGAAAGTACTTGGGAATCTGGAAGAATGACTTAAGAATTGAGTAATCTTTGCCCCCTCTCTCTCCATATGCACAAAGTTCAATGGTTAGTGCAAGCTAGACCTGGGACCTGAGCCCAAGTCTTCCGAGTCCCAACTTAGCCCTCTTTCCATTGTACATGTGGCCCCTGGATCTTATGTCCCCCATCTCCCAATCAATTCCTCCCAGATCCTGCAACACCCAAGAGAAAAACACAGTCCAGTGGAAAGAGATGTGACCCCCAAATCCAAGGACCTGGGTTCAGGACCTGTACCCACTACCACTGTGACCTTGGGGAAATCACTTAACTATTCTGGGTCTCAGTCTCCTTATCTGCAAAATGAAAGGGTTAAATTAGACTGACTCTATGGTACCTTCTAGCTCTCAATCAGGAATTCTTAACCTAGGATCTCAGGTTTTGGGGGTTTTTTTGTTCGAGGCTTTTTTTTAGTATTTATTAACAATCTTCTGATATAATTGGTTCCCTTGGTTATTCTATGTATTTTATTCTCTGCCATTATTCTGAATGGAGGTGGGAAGACCTTGGGCTTCAGGAGACTGCTAAAGGGCTCTAAGACACAAAAAAGTTAAGAACTCTTAGTCTAGAATCTATGGTCAGATTCTTGTACAGGTCACTTAAGCTTCAGGTGCCTCGGTTTCTTCATCTGTAAAATAAGGGGTTGAACTAGATGGCTTTTGAAGTCTCTTCCAGCTCTAAATCAATAAGATTATGATTGAGGCTAGGTACACGTCTATTAAGCTAAATGCTTAATAAATATTTATTGATTGATCTGGAAAACGAGGGGGTTGGATTCAATGACCTCTGAGATCCCTTCCAGCTCTAACCTTGAGTCTATCTGTCCCATATTCTTCAGTACAAAGCCCTCCCCACCCCCTCCCCACCAAACCTTGGCAAAACAACAGCACTGAATTCTAACACAGCTGCTGGCTTTTAACTGATGTCGAAACACCGTGATCTGCTGAGTGCCTGCAGATAATTACTCCCAATTCCAGACCTAGAGGGTAGAAAAGTGGCAATTTTCAGCGGCAGGGATGATTTGACCCAACACGTGCATTGAGGGTGGTGATGTCCTTTCTACAAAAAGTCCTCTGGCAGAGGGAGGGAGAAGGTTGGTCAAAACTGTTAGATTACATGAAGGGCAAATGATATACAACTTCTATGACATGGCAATAATTCTATGAGGGGAAACACATCTTCAACCTCCCAGGGCCATCTCCAATTCCTCCTCCCACTCTCAATACCACCTCCTTCAGGAAGCCCTCCCTGATCTGCCTATCTACAACGGATCTTTTCCTCCCCCAAAGCACTCTGTACCTCATCTACGCAACTAGCACTGTTAGACGACCAATTTTCTTGAGGGCAGAGACTATGAATGATTCACATTTGCAGACCCTGGAGCCTAGCAATGAGGTCCTGCACATGGTTTTGTTGAGATTCAGGGGCACCCCAAAATGTTGAGGTGCATGGTGTATGTGTAGTGGGGTCATCTCAAAAAAATTTGCTCAGGCTGTCTCCAAATCAAGTATTTATTCTGGGCAACACAACACACCAAGTAGACTCCTCTGCCCCTAAAGGGACAGCAGCTTAAAGGAGACCCCAGCTGAAAGGGGGCAGTTTTTTAAGGGAGACAGCTGGTCCTTAATAGAGACAGCAGCTCCTTAAGGGAGACAGCAACCCCCCCCCAGTGAGAGGGCTCCTTAAGAGAGATGCCCACCCCCCTTAAGGGAGATGCCCGCTTAAGGGGGACACCTACTAAAGGGAGATGCTCACTAGCCAGGAGAAGCTAGGGATTCTTACAGAAGAAAACCTGCCTAGGGTGGGGGAGATGAGGTAACCAGGGACACACAGGCAAGGGGGTGGGGTTGGTTCAGAGCTTTGAGCAATATCTAGGCACATCGTTATTCCCTTGTGCAGCCCAGGGCAGAGGGGCCTCTGTTACTTTTGGTATTTCTTTGACCAGCCTACTGGAATCTCATCATCTCCTGAAGTGGAAAACAACCGTTCCACAAGAAATGATGAAAGGAATGGTTTCAGAGAAACCTGGAAAAACTTGTATGGATTGATGCAGAATGAAGTAACAGAACCAGGAGAACAATTTATACAATAATAATACCATGATGGAGACAAACAACTTGGAAAGATTTGGGAACTTTGATCAACACAATGACCTATACCATAGAATAAAAGCTGGTTGGAATGAATGAATGAACAAACAAACAATTCCTTAAATAAAAGGAAGGTCCAGGTCTTCAAATCAAAAAGTGAAACCATTCCCATAGGGTCATTTCAAGGAAAGGGCTCTACAAACCTCAAGCTCCAAATATATATATATATATATGTATATATGTATATATATATGTATATATGTATGTGTGTGTATGTATATATGTATATATATGTATATGTGTGTGTGTGTGTGTGTGTATATATATGCTAAGTACTGGGGATGCTAAGGCGCATAGGGCACAGACCTTTTCCTTAAGGAGTCTGCAATATGATGATACACCCATGGGCAAAAAGTCCTTGGACTTGGGAGCCACACCTCTTTTCACTGGACTCTGCTTTTCTCTTGGGTATTGCAGGATCTGGGAGGAATTGATCGGGGGATGGGGGAATATATCACATATGCAAATAGCTGTGTTGGAATATGATGGAAGAGAGAAGGTGAGAAATGCAGGAGATCATTCTCCTTGTGGAAATGGGAGAGGAAAAATCCAATCTAGCTGAGCCAGGAGCAAACACCAATCAGGCTTTGGCATTAGATGTGCTAGAAAATGCTAACAATTCTACCAGGTAGACCCCAGGAGGCTGAGTGGAATCTGTTTCTGCTGCTGGTTGACTGCCAATTACTGCCACCCAACTGGGATGTCTTCCTTACCCAACTAGAGTCATATCATAACATCAATAGATTTCTGGATTCACAGGACTTTAGAGCTCACAGGGATCACAGTCACTTGAGCTACTTGTACCAGAACGTGATCTAGAACTTCTGTCTAGACAAAGCAGCCAGGGCGATGGGCTTGGTAATGGGAAAAACGTGTTCAAATCCCACCTCCGACACAGACTAGCTGTGTGATCCTGAACAAGTCATTTAATTCCTCTGGGGCTCAATTTTATGGTTGGGTTTGATGTCTTCTAAGGTCACATCGAGATCTAAATCTTCAGTCTCATGATGTCCTGGCCCCATGGACCAGCCATCTTTTCACCATATCACCCAGAGAATTTGTGTTGGGTTTTTTTGGTTCCGTTTGCTCACTCACGTCCCAAGTTGTCATTTCTAGGGCCTGCAGATCTTGCTAGCAAAAAAAAAAGGGGGGGGGATGTCTGAAGAAGTAACTACCATATAGATGGACTGGGTGACACTATAGTGGAAGGAGGGCTAGATTTAGAGGGGGAGGCTATGAGTTTTGATCCCAGTTCTTTCATTTGCTTCCTGTGAGCCCTTGGGCAAATCACTTGGGACTCAGTTTCTTCATCTGTAAAATGGGGGAGGGGGTTCAGTTAGGTAACCTCTGAGGGTCCCTTTTAGCTTTAAATCTATAATCTCATGATGACAGTGGTAAGATGCTCCTCCCATCAAGGTACTTAAGTATTGAGCAAAAGGTCTTAACCTGGGGTCTGTCAATATGGTTTTTAAAAATATATATTTTGATAATTACATTTCAATATAATTGGTTTCCATTATTATCCTTTGTATTTTATGTTATGCATTTAAAAACATGATTCTGAGAAGGGGTCCAAAGGCTTAGACTGCTCAAGGGGCCCATATCACAAAATACATTAAGAACTCCTGGTAAAGAGTATTAAATATTAAATGTTTCAGTTGATTTAATTCAGTTACTATTTATAGTGTACCCAGAGGCCTTTGGGCAGTATGGTACCCTTCAGGACTAATACCATCTACTGAATCTTTCTATCTATCTCAATTAGCAGTCCCAACTCTTTAGTACATCACAGATTCAAAGAGCCTCTCCTGAAGGTAATTAATATCAAGAGCAGCTTAAATCTCAATGTCCATTTGGGGAACCCATTATTTCTCCCAGGTTCTTCTGAGAAATGAATGCTAGGAAGAGAACTGATTGTAAGGCAGGGACGAGTCATAACAGGCAGGTAATGAAGGGCTCCAATGATATCCTCAAAATGGCAGGAACTACACAGAGGGTGGACTTCACATGGTAACTTTGTTGGAGGGGACCACGGACAAGAGCTGCACAGAATTAGCAGGTCTAGATGGAGGGCGGTTCATACCAATGGAGGGAATATTCACACCAATGGGATCACAGAGTGATGAGAGGCCTTGACAGGCACCTGAAGGATGATGGGTGAACTTGTTTGGCCTTTGAGGACTGTGGGCTTACTTATGAAGCCCTCAGTCCCAGTGCGCCGGTGAATCCCCCCCCAACCTCCCCCCCACCATGGAAATGCATCTGCAACAGAGAAGAGTAGGACATTCAGTTCTGAACTCCCAAGAAAGGACATTACTGCCTTTTAGTCCATAACAGTTTTCTGAGATTGATGGCCATGGAAGCCATCCTCGGGGTGACTTTAAATACTCAGCCTTAACAAATGAAGTCATAAAGTATTTTAGCTGTCATCAGGAGAATTGACCATGAGGCATATCAATCGAAAGTGACAACCTCTGAGACGATTCTCTCCAGGCTATCAGAAGCCTCTTCTTTCTCTGACCATTGGCAGGGAAGTGTCCACAGTGGTCAGAGCTAGAGTGGATGGAGTCTAACCCCCTCATTTTGTGGATTAGTTAATTGAGGCACAGAGGGATGAAGCAACTGGCCCAGGGTCACCCAGGTTGTTTAAAAAAAAAAGGGAGCTAAGATTTAGGTTGTCAAGTTCCCCCAATCCAAGTTCTTTTCACTCTTCAACTCTGCCTCAGATTTGCATATAACATCATTTTAAAAAATTATCACATTTTGAGAAGAAAGAGTCATTTGGTTTTATTATTGAAAAGATGGAACAAGTAATCTGGGCTGAGGTCTGTGGGCTCATGGGCAGCTAGGTGTTGAAATGGATAGAGCACTGGGCTTGGAAACAGGAAAACTCATCTTCCTGACTTCAAATCTGGCCTCAGATGCTCACTAGCTGTGTGACCCTGGGCAGATCACTTCACCCTGTTTGTCTCAGTTTCCTCATCTGTAAAATAAGCCTGAGAAGGAAATGGCGAGCCACGCCAGTATCTTTGCTAAGAAAACCCCAAACGAGGCCATGAAGAGTCAGACACGTTTGAACAGCAGCAGCTGTGGCCTCATACAGTTAGGGCTAGAAGGACCTCAGAAGCCATGTAGCCCAAACCTCTCATTTTACAGATAAGGAAACTGAGGCCATGGGAAGTTAAATGACTCACTCAAAGTCGCACAGGTTCCAGAGCCTAGATTTGGACCCTGGGGTCCTCAGACTCCCAAACCAAGGTTCTTTCTCTGCACCATTTAGCACTGCATGGTGTTAGTTTGGGTAAAAACAGTTTGAAATCTTTTGAGGAGTTTTTTAAAAAGTTTTTAATGCTAGAGGCAAGAAGGAAGTGGGGAGGTATAATGAAGGATTGTAGAAGACATTTAGGGCTAGAAAGGACCCTAAAGGCAAGGCAAAAAGCCTTTATTAAGTGCTCATTATGTGCCCTGCACCATGCTAAGTGCCGGAGATGCAAAGAGCAGTAAAAAGACAGCCCTGCCCACAGGGAGCTTACATGTGAATAGGGGAAGATAACACTTGATAGGGAGCTACAAAGTAGAGCTGGGGGTGCAGTTAAGGTACCCATCAGGAGACTTGGTGGCAACGTCCACAGAGTCCAAAGCACATCAGGGAGGGAAATGAAGTCGAGTTGGCCTGAGACTATTACCAAAACAGAGGTACCCAAAAGGAATTCAGCAATGGGAGAAGGGGGCTGGAGGGATGTTTCAAGGTGAGAAGGCAGCTGAATCATGGTGGCAAAATCCAGAGACCTGGACACACCTGGGAGGGGAGATTAACCTTTACTTTACAGAATAGGAAACTGAGGCTCAGAGTAGCAGTGACTTGCCCATTGAAGTAAGCAGCAGAGCTAAGATCTGAACCCAGGTTCTCTGAATACAAATCCTCTTATTCTCTCACTATTCTGCCTAGGTTGAACATACATCACCACCATCATACATTACCGCCATTTGCCAGACAGCTGCTTACAGGCAACATACATTGTCTTGAGAGAAACCTGACTTAGGGAAACGAGATGTTTTTCTTAGACTAAAGGAAATACGGATGCAGATAGAAGAAAGAAGAACCAGGAAATGGCAATAATGTAAATATAAGGAATACATCAGAAACGCATTAGTTTGTTGCTAAAACTAACAGATGACAAATTTCCATACCACCAATCCAGGCCTCAAAGTTGCCTGGAGAACTCAACAAATGAACCATAGTGTAACTGGACCCATAGTCCAGGCACAGGCAAAATTGCCACCCATGATCACCTAGGCACAACACTGATGCATAAAACATATGAGCATGTTTTCAACATGTGGCACAGTAGTTAGACAACCAGTCTTGAAGAGGGCCAGGAAGATCTGCATTCAAGTCCTGACTCTGACCTAGACTGACTATGTGACCCCTGGACAAATCATTTTCTCTCTAAATCATCTCCATCGCCAGTCGTCTTGACTTTTGTCTTGCCACTAGGCTCCAATGACTCTGGAGGAAAGAGTGAGGCTGATGACTTTGCGCAGCACTGCCCTACTCGTATCCAATTCACGGGCAAGTCAAGAGACCATCCTCCTGGTGGCATTGCTCCTCTTGAAGAACGAAGGATGTACAACAATCTTCCTGTCTGCTTCCTGTCCTTGGACCAAGGATGCTTTCAGTGACCCCACGGAACCTGAGTTTATTTACATGCTAACATTTTTATTCAATGCACAAAGCAGTTGCCTTCTCCATCTTTGCAACAATCCATAGAACATGAAATATAAAAGGAGTGCAGAATATCAACTTCTCCTTGTTCCCTCTGTATCTGAACATAATCAAATGTTCAATAAGCATTTATTGAGTACCAGTATGATGCTTGGCCCCACAGATAGAGAAACAAAGAATGAAACAATCCTTTCTCTCAAAGAGCTCCATAAAATAAAAGATGAGACTGAGAAAAATGATAATGATGCTGCTCTATATGTAGAAAGTATTTATCATTTAAACAGCATTTACACACCCATTATATATCCCCAAGATTTGGAAGCTGAGGCTTAGAGAAATTGTGACCACACAATGTACAGATGGTAAAGCCAGGACTCAGCCTTCTGACTGCTAATACAAATACTCTCTCACAAGCACCAAGGAATTTTAGGTAGAAAGAGAATTGTATGAGTTGTTTTTTGTTTTTTGGTTGTTTTTTTTTTTATTATTTAAAACCCAACTGCCACCTTCCTATCAGAAATTAGGAATCAGCACTGCAAAACTGTGAACACTTGAGCTACGTTCCTGAAACAGGGAAAGTCAGGAAAAGGGTAATATTATTTTAGTCTGGGTCCCTAAAGAGTTTCTCCAATTGAGGGCATTTATAGACCAATAACACACCAAAAGCCCACACATGAAGTCATTTCCATTGACTTTCCCACAAAGAAAAGGCAACTTAATAGTGTCAAAATACCATACTTTCCTGAATGACCTTAAGCTTTTCTGGGAAAAAAAGTTTATAAGAGCAAAAAATTCTACATCAATAGGAGGAAAATATTTAGAGATACAAGGATGCTCTGGGGAAGGAGTCTCGACCTTTTTGGCATCATGGACTCCATGGGCGGTCTGAAGTGTATGGGCCCCTTCTTAGAATTGTGTTTTTAAATGCATAAAATAAAATACTGAGGATTACAAGGGAAACTGATTATGCAGTTGTCAAAATATTTTTTTAAAAAACAAGTTTAAAAAAAACGAAAAAAAAAAAAAACAAGTTCATGGATCCCTGCCCTAGGGCAACACTCTTAGTTTACAAATGAGAAAACTGAGGCTCAAAGATGTTAACAGACTCTTGTCTCAGGTCAAGGAATTAGGAGAGGGAGGAGGAGCACAGAGATCTCCTGATTCACAGGCTCTCAAAGTAGCTGGCTCACTCAAGGTTCTCCTGCCTGTTTGCAAATGGGCATTTTTTAGATAGGAATTTCTCATAAAGATGAAGCCGTGTTACGAGAACTCATAAGAAGGAATTGTGAAATAAGGGTGTTTCCCACGAGCAGAAAGTGAAGTAATAACAGAAAAGAAGGAATTCCATTCCTTTCTTCCAGAAATTCTAGACTGTAAGATTTCTGACATGATTTACATTTTTGCCTCTTTCCAGTACCAGGCCTAGCTACTGATACCCATTAGGCACACAGTATTTAATAAATGGTTGTTGAAGCTTGTTTGATCCTAAAGAAGAGATGTGAATATGTATCTCCCTTACTTTCTTTATAGAGGTGGGGGTCTATGGGTTTGGAATGTTGCATACACAGTTAAAGCATCAGTTAATTTTGATGAATGACTTTTTTACTTTTAATTTTTTTTTATTACAAGGGCAGGAACATTGAGTAGGAGAGTAGGGAATGTTGTATGCAAAAAAAAAAGTGATTGAAAAACAAGAGGTATCAACAAAACATTTAAAATCCTGTGGAAGGGGAGAAATACTTGTTGAATTGAACAGAAAAGGCATCAGGAGAAGAGTGCTGAACTTGGAGTCAGGAAACCTGGGCTGGAGTTCTAAATAGCTTTGGAATCATGAACATGAGAACCAAAGTTCAAATCCTGCCTGGCTAGCTGTGTGACCCTAGGCAAGTCATTTTATCTCTGTTTGCCTCTTTTTTGAGGGGGGGAGTTATCAACTGCTTTGTTTATTATCAAGTGTATTTCATGTTAGTGTTATCCCCTAACTCCTCAAAGCCTTGGTTGGCTCATCTGTAAAATGGGGGTGATAACACCCTTGTGGGTACCCAACTACCAGGTCTTTTCTGAGGAAAGTATCTTATAAATTTTAAAATGCTATAGAATGTGAGTTTTTTTTTTTTAATAGATGGGCTTTTCAAGACCATGCAGGAGAAGCGGGATTGCCATGCTAAACTAGACAGTGAGTCATCAAGTCAAGACCCTTCTTTCAGGAGACTTGGTGGGTGGGGGAAGAAAGAAGACATGGAGGAAACCTTCAAACAGAGACCTTGACATTGCCACAGGGTCAATTCCCGTGGAGTAAGTGAAAGTTAGTTTCTCCAGAGTGATTTTGGTAATTCTGCAAAGTTCCTTGGCTCATAAAGCAGAGCACTGGTGTTTCCAATCTACCAAAAGGGCTCCATCACCTTTCTGTCTAGCAACCTCCACACCTGGAAGAGGCAGAAGGTGTAGCAACATGTGCCCAGCAGGGATTTTCTGCTTAGACAAATGGAGACTTAATGTAGGTCCTTGGTTCTGAAGTACTGAAGGTGGCTTTCTATTCTGAAGCGCTTTCTTTTAATAGAAAGAGTACCCAGGTTCTTGGGCAGCTTGGTAGTATGGTGGATAGAGCACTGGGCTTGAAATCAGGAAGACTCATTTTCATGAGTTCAAATCTGGCCTCAGACACTTCCTAGCTATGTGACTGTGTGACCCTGGGCAAGTCACTTAACCATGTTTGCCTCAGTTTCCTCATCTGGAAAATGAGTTGGAGAAGGAAATGACAAACTACTCCAGTATCTTTACCAAGAAAACTATAATGGGGCCACAAAGAGTTGGACACAATTGAAAAACAACAAAGACCCTTATAACTCGAAATTGATGATGCTATGACATACCTGTATGACCCTAAGCAAATCAGTTCACCTTTTGAGCCTCAGTTTCCTCATGTGTAAAATGAGAGATGACTTCCAATGTTCCTTCTAGCTCTAAAGCTATGAGCTCAAAGATAAAAAGAGCTGACATTTATAGAGTACTTTAAAAGGGAAAAAAAAAGCTGACTGTGTCAGGCTTCATGCCAGAAGTTAGGGATGAAAACTGAAAAATAAGACCTGCCTTCAGGAAGATTAGATTATAACATGGGAAGGAAAAAGTGTTTCTACCATACACTATCCCCCCTTTGAGTCTCACAACAACCCTACCAGAAGGTCGCTGAATGTTCCTGGCTCTGTTATTCCACCTTTCAATGAATCTTGTATGATTTGCACGGGTACGCAGTAACTGCCAGGTTGGCTGAGAGCCTTCAAGACAGCATTTTACTCTACTCATCAATCAAATGTTTCTCTTTGCTCAACAAACAAATACAGCAGGACCTTTTATTCTCTGTATCCTTCCATCAATCTTGTTACTGTAAAATACGATCTACTGTTGAATATCACTTGGGAACACTTGCCTCTTCTCCATATTCATAGACTCAGGTACTTTAAATAAGGATGCCCATGATATACATGTAGATTGTTCTCAGAAGAAAAAAAAAAAGATATTGTGGGGAAAAGCACAATATAGTAGAAAGATCCCTGGCAGCTAGAGGACATGCAGCATTGGACCCGGAGTCAGGAAGACTCGGTTTCCTCAACTATAAAATTGGGATAATAATAATTGTGAAAATGTAGTAAGATAATAAATGTAAAGTGCTTAGCACATTTTTGTGGTCAATGAGTTGTTTTTCAGTTGTGTCTGACACTTCATGACCCCATTTGGAGTTTTCTTGGTAAAGATACTGGAGTGGTTTACCATTTCTTTCTCCAGCTCATTTTACAGATGGGGAAACTGAGGCAAACAGGGTGAAGTGACTTGCCCAGGGTCACACAGCTAGTAAGTGCCTGAGGCCAGATTTGAACTCATGAAGATGAGTCTTCCTGACTCCAGGTCTGATGCGTTGTGCACTATGGTACCCCTTAGCAGCCCATTTTGGCAAAGACAGTGGAATGGTTTGCCATTTCTTTCTTCAGCAAGTGCCTAATAAATGCTTGTTCCCTTTCTCCTTCCTTTTCCTTTTCAGAGGAGTAGGGTACAAATCCTACCCAGGCTCTCACTACCTAGGTGATGCTGGCCAAGTCACTCAAACTCCCTCGGCCTCAGCTTGCTCCTATGTAAAATGGTTTGCTGAATTTGATGACTTATGAGGTCCCTTCAGCTCTCCATCTATGATCCTCTGAGCCTCAGATGACTTATTGGAAA
Organism: Vombatus ursinus; assembly: GCF_900497805.2. NCBI lineage: Eukaryota > Metazoa > Chordata > Mammalia > Diprotodontia > Vombatidae > Vombatus > Vombatus ursinus. The sequence continues at coordinate 11,633,733 of NW_020943070.1, forward strand.
ATGAAAGAGTTGGACTAGGTAGTCTCTGAGACCCTTTCTGGATCTGGATATGAGATCCTATGAACCTCTCTGAGCCTCAATTTCTTCATCTATCAAATGAGGTTGGAGTAGTCTCAGAGATCCCTTCCAACTCTAAGAGCTATGATGAAAAAGTAAACCGATATCAGGAGTTATTGCTTTCCTCTTGTCATTTTTAGTAGTCGTCAAGTCAACAAGCATTTATTGAGTGTTTACTATGTGCCAGGCACTGTACTAAGCACTGGGGGTACAAACATAAGCAGAAAGAAAATAGTAATAATGCCCCTGATTTTATCTAGTAATCCACTATTTCCCTGTCTTTCTTTCTTTTTTTTTTTTGTTTTGTTTTAGGCAATTGGGGTTAAGTGACTTGCCCAGGGTCACACAGCTAGTAAGTGTCAAGTTTTGGTCTGAGGCCGGATTTGAACTCAAGTCCTCCTGACTTCAGGGCCGGTGCTCTATCCACTGAGTCACCTAGCTGCTCCCTTGTCTTTCAGATAAACTGAGATGTGATCACCCAACGCTGTCAAAACCAATGCCCCCAAAGTGAACTAAACTCTTGAGTTTAAAAAGAATCTCCCTTCTGCTCCAAAAGCTCCCTATGTTCCCAAACCAGCTTCAACTGTTGAAGATGCTCTGTTACTGAAAGGAAGGACAGAGTAATACAAAGGGATTAGATATTGTCAGAAGAAGAACAACATTCCCTGCCATCTCTAATGTGTGATGGTTCCAGAGATCACCAGCCTTTGAAAAGGGGGGAAAGGGGAAGGGGAGAGAGCCTGAACTTTTGAATGTTCCACTGTGAGAAACCACCAAACTTTGGGAGCCAAAATCAAGGAAAAAGAAGAGAAGAGAGAAACAAATGGACAGACACAGAGACATACATTACACAGAGCTCTAAAAATGAAAGTGGAGGAAGGAGCAGAAGAAAGGAGTGTCTAAACAAGGCAGAAATGGGGGAAATTGGAGCAGATGTTCAAAGGAAGTCTTTGTATGCGGTGAGAGAGCCAAGATTGGAGCAGCTGCATTTTATTAACCAATTCCTTCTCTCAATTTCACTTGCTCTCTCATGCTTCTTTTCTCTCTCTTTCTCTCTCTCTCTCTCTCTCTCTCTCTCTCTCTCCCCCTCTCTCATTCCCTTTCTCCCTCTCTCATTCCCTTTCTCCCTCTCTCTCTCCCTCTCCTCCTTCTCTCCCCATCTCTCTCTCTCTTGCCCCCATCTGTCTCTGTCTCTCCGTCTCTCTCCTTCATCTGTCTCTCTTTGTAGATTCAAAATATAACCCCTTAAATCTCATGTGATCACTCTTAAAAAGTCACATATGGGTTCGCATGAAGCCAAGGAAGAAGAAAGAAAAAAGCTGAAGAATGATTCTGAGACCCCACCCCACTCCCACCATCAATTCTACCTATCCCTTCACTCTTTGGGAAAGGAGACTATTTCCACATTTTTTTTTTTCCAATTCCTAGAGAATGGAGGATGGGGAGAACTGAGACCCTTCTGCCACACATGCGGTTAATATTTTTTTTGCAAATGCAAAATTTTATATTTAAATGTTCTAGGAAGAAAATATTTCTAGCATTGAAATTTTCTCAAGTAGAATATAAACTCCTTGAGGGCAGAGATGATTTTGTTTCTGTCTTTGTATCCCTAGGGATATACAGTCGGTGCTTTAATAAATGCTTCTTAAGTTTCATTAATGGAACCAAACTTAGAATAATTTGCCTCAGAGTAAGCAAGGGGTCTCAGAGGGCTCTGGGTAGTAAAGATCATATGAAGGCTGACTTTGGATATACTAAGTTTTTTCAAATTTGTTCCTGCCTCTATTTGCATAATCCAATTGAAACCATCAATCACGAACCAACAGTGCAGGGCACTGTCCTAGGTGCTGGTAATTACAAGGCAAAATAACATTCCATGTTTAAAGTGTTCTGTTTTCACCCTGACCTGGAGCAGGAATCTCCTCTATAACATAGCTGACAAGAGGTCACTGATCTTCTGCTTGATGGTTTCCAGGGACAGGAAACTCAGAAATTCAGTTTTGTTCTTGGATGGCTCTAAATGTCAGAGGCAGTGTGGTTCAATCAATAGATCTCTGAGTTTGGAGCTGGGAAGACCCGGTTTCAGATACTGCCTCTGACACTTACTAGTTCTGTGACCTTGAGCAAATCATAACTTCTATGTGCCTCCACCAACTTCCAAGAATTAGTGCCTGGCACATAGTAGGCACTTAATAAATATTTACTGAAATGAACTCCTAGATGAGTTGTCAACCTGTCTAAGTATGGAGTTCCCACATTAGGAATTCTCAGATCCTTTTATATGATCCTATGTTTACCATAGGGACATTCTTGTTCAGGAAGGAACTGAACTAGGTGACCTCTGGGGTACCATCCTGAAAGGTCCCTTCTAGCTCTAAATCTAAGACGGGAATTCCCACACAGGAAGATGCAAGGACAAATCCTTCCTCTACTCCAATTGTATAAAACACTAGTGCAGGGCTGTCATCGGATGTCTTGACCACTGGACTGGGATGACTCCAGAGGAGAGAGTGAGGCTGATGGCTTTACACAGCTCTGCCTCACTTAAATCCAATCCACTGGAAAGCCAAGATATCACCCTTCTGATGTCATTGGTCTTCTTTGAGAGTAAAGGACAAACAGCAATAAAACATGACTATAACACCTACATAGCTCTTTGACAGCCACAGAGCCTACAGGAGCATAGGAGTGTAGACTTAGAGCTGGTAGGAACCTCGGCGGCCATCTGGTTCATACCAGTTATTTTACAGATGAGCAAACTGAGGCCCAGAGAAGTTAACCTCCACTGAAGTCCCTTAAAGGATTTGATGGTCACTCAGGTCATGTCTGAGGGAAGTGGGATTTGAATACTAGTCCTCAGGCTTAAGCATTGGTACTTACTCCATTGGAAAACAAACACACACACACACACACACACACACACACCCCAACTAGTTAATTAGGAGGCTATTACAACAACAGTCTGTGAGACAAGGACCTGACCAAGGATGTTCACAGGAGGAGTGGATAGGAGGAAGCTGGAAGCAATGGGCAAAAAGCACAGGGAAGGATGGGTTTTGGTTTTTGTCACCAAACTTTTCTGGAAACTCTATAAAGACCAGCTTCAAACCTCAATTTGGAGGCTCGAGAATTAACTCTCTAGTCTGTGTCTATCATGGCATTTAAAAAATACAATTTCAAAGGGGACATTCAAACAAATGAATTATTTGGACACAGAGCCAAGAACCCCTACTTCTATTTCTCTGACCTCAATCAACCCTGTTTATGAGTGAACTTGAGCTTCCTGTTTATTTGTTAAACAAAATCCAGAAACCAAAAGTCAGTCTCGGTTCCTGTTTATCTTGCAATCGCCTACTATATTCAATGTCCTTCTTCCATTCCCAAGCTCCCACTTAGGAGACAGCAGGCAGGTTTTAAGCCACAAATGTATAAAGTCAAAAATCAAAAATGGTTTCTAGCTTCCGGCCTCCCACTGAACTATTTGAAGGCCACAGAGTAAACGATGATCCTGAAAATCCCGTGCCTTTCTTTCCTTCCAAAAGGCTCTCTGTTCATTCAACAAGTGAACAAGCACTTATTAAGCTCCTACTAACTATGCACTAATAACCATGCCAGGTATTGGGGATACAAAGACAAAAATGACAAAAGTCCCCTGTCCTACAAGAGTTGACATTTTTCTTGAATTCTATTAGAATAAAGGGGATTGCTACACATACATCACAATCACTGTTGAGACTTCTGATCATCTGCAGTCATGAGAGTGGAAATTATGAAGCATGAAGCATAAGAGGCAAGGAGTCAGAAGCACATTAGAGTTAGTATTCAGCAGTGAGAAGAGCTCTGAATTTTGAGTCAGAGAAACTGGCTTCCAATCCCAGGTCTGACTCTTACTTACCTTACTTACAATTAACCTCTCTAGGCCTCAGTTACCATATCTGTAAAATTAAATAACTGGAAGAGATGATCTTTAAGACTCTTCCAGATCTATGAAACTAAGAAGTCCCAACCAAAAACACGTATGTTCTGGTGCTACCTTTGAGTGCAAAATAAAGAGATATGGTACAGATAATAGAAGGAAGGTGAATATGTCACTGGTGAAATGGCTAGACCCCCAAAATTGTCATTAATCAAGTCAATGTCCACTTGCAAGGAAGTCTCTCATGGAGTATTCCAAGGATCTAACCTTGACCCTGGCCTGTTGAATATTTTTATCAATGATTGGATAATGCTTAGGAATTTTGTAGGAGACAAAGGAAAGAAGGATCCATGAACACACTGGATGGCAGAGCCAGGATCCAAAAAGGTCTTTGCAGATTAGAATGTTGGAAAGATAGATGGGAAGTCTCACACTTGGGTTCAGATATTGACTTCTCAAGTATAAGATGAGAGAGATGTGGTCAGATGGCAATCTGTCTGAAGATGATCTAAGATTATAAGTGGACATGAATAAGCTCAACATGAATTAAGTATCTGATATTGCAGCCAAAAAATACTGTAGCTAATATTATCTTGGACTACATAGTATCTTGGGTTAAGGAGGTAATGGTCCTGGCAAAGTCTAGGAGATAATAAATAATTCAGGGCTTATTTTTCCTTGGTCAGACACCACCTAGAGTTTTATCTATAGTTCTTGACTAACAGTTGCTAGTATAATAACTAGATAGTTATGGCACTATCTTTCTAGCTTCCCAGTTCCTCAGTCCTCATTCCTCCCATGACCTCCTGCTTCTCTCCACCTCAGCCACACACAAGGATGGTCACAGCCCAGATCTCATCATTACCCACGTTTCCTACTTCCTTAATCACAAACTCCGGCATTTTCCTTTCTGACTATAATTTCCTACCACTGTTGTTCTATCTAAGGCTCACTCCTCATAAACCTATCTTTTACCCTACTTGAGACCTCCAACCCCACTCGCCCTATGGACTTCCTCAGGACATCATCACTATGGCACATAGTAGGTGCTTTTAAAATGTTTATTGACTGATGGTTCTGAGTGATTTTAGGAAAGTCACTGATGAACTTGAGGGTGTCCAGAAGAGGGCAAGATGACTGTCCTCGTAGCAAACCTGACTACTTGATAAACTTGAGTACTCAACAAATGAAGATGTTTAGCTTAGAAAAGAAAAGACAAAGGGCCATCATTTTTTTTTTAATATCTGAATGGTTTATATGTGAAAGGCTTCTTCTGCCTGGCTCCATTGGGCAGAAGCTGCCTACAGGAAAAGCCAGGTTTGACACAATCTCCCCAAGAAGTAAGGCTGCTGAAGGGTGGACTTGACCTGCACATTGTCAGACATGGATGATACGTTGATTAATTTGAGGGGACTACTTTTTTTCTCTTTTTCTTAAGTCTTTCTTAGTTCACTGGAAACAAATGTGACTTAAAAACAAAAGATATTCCCAAGAAAGATATGAGAAGACAACCTCCCCTGATCCTTAGCAGAGGTCCAAGTACATGGGTGTGAAAAACCCGCATATAATGTCCAGGTTTTATTTTTAACAGTGTTGATCAGTATTACTTTTTTTTTTTTCACTTCTTCCTCTTTTTTCTTCCTTTTAAAAAATATTTTGTTATGAGTGATGATTTTCTGGGAGGAGACAAGGAGAGGAAGACAGAACAACATAAAACAAAAGATATCAATAAAAGATACATATATATTAAATAGACACACACAAAAATCACAAAAAAAGTCAAGTAAGAATATAATCACTTTTTTAAGTAGAATGAGTTGCCTCTCTCCAAAGGCATTGTGATCGAAAATGCTATCCACATCCAAAGAAAGAACTACGGAATTTGAATGCAGATCAAAGCATGCTATTTCCTATTTTTTTCCTCTTCTGTTGAGTTTTGTTTCCTCTTTCTGGTGGGTCCTCCTATTGGTTCTAATTCTTACTTACAACATGACTAATGTGAAAATATGTTTAATAGGAATGAATATGTATAGCCTATATCAGATTGTATGCCACCTTGGGGAGGGTGGTGGGGAGGAAGGGGGAGAAAAATTTTAAACTCAAAAGCATATGGAAGTGATTGTTGATAAATCAAAATAAATTAATAAAAAAAGAATGAGTTTCCTCAGGAGGTGGTAGGCTCCTCTTCATGAGGGCCCTTTAAGAAAAGGTCGGGCATTTTAGAGAGAATCCTTGTGGTCCTTCTGGTTGGATTATGGCCTTTGAAGTTCTGTCTAATCCTGACACTCTGTGAGAGCAGTAACATAACTCACTGCTCCATTGTTAAATAACTACTCAAGATCCAACCCCCAGAAAGCTCAGCTCAGTTCTTTCCACAGCCCAGATCCTCAGATTTTCTACTGACAACAAAGGCCCTTCCTAGGAAACACTAAAAGAAATCAGGTCAACTTGGCCCCCAAGCCAGATAATTCCATGAAAGATTAAGCCAGACCAGCATTTTGGCATCTTGTAGACACAAAGTTTTTATCTGACTGACTGGACGTTTTAGATGTCAATCAGTTGTGTTGGCAGACAAAGTCAGAAGCAACAAGGGGCATGAGGAGTGAGAGTAGAGGCAAGGGGCCCTGAAAATGGAATCAAGATAATGGTGATCTGAGACTAGAAAGTGTATTAGAACGGGCTGGTTGGCTACAAGCTTGAATTAAGCAAAGAGATCAAGACAAGAAGAGGAGAAGGGGGAAAGACTATTAAGTCCAAGAAGAAACAAATTCTTTCTTTCTCTTCTTTCTCTCTCTATTTCTTTCTCTCTCCTTTGTAGCCCATGTTGTGCAAAAGATCACAGGACCTTAGATTTATGGGGCAGCTAGGTGGCACAGTGGATAAGGGTGCTGGAGTCAGGAAGAACTGAGTTCGGGTCCATCCTCAGACATTTATTAGCTGTGGGACTCTGGATAAATCATTTGACCTCTGTTTACCTCAATTCCCTCTTCTGTAAAATGGGGGTTAATAACAGTATTTACCACCTAGGGTTGTTGTGAGGATCAAACAAAATGATCATTGTAAAGTGCTTGCCACACAGTAAGTGCTATAGCAATGTTAGGTGATGGTGGTGGTAGTAGTAGTAGTAACCATTTTGTTCAAAGAAACTGAGACCCATAAAGATGAAGTAATTTGCCTGAGATAATATGGTCCTGAAAGGTAAAGCCAGGACTTATCTTTTCATGATTCAATTTGACAAGTATTTTACAACTACTCTGGGCGAGGTACTGAGGATTACAAAACCAGAGTAAAGGACTTCCTGCTCTCAAGGGTCTTAACATTCCGAGGATGGAGGGGATGACAGGTAGGTATACAGCTAAGTAAGTACAATTCAGGGGATGAGGGTAAGGACTGCACCTGTGATTTTACTCATTTGGGAGCTCCCAATGAGGAAACTCAGCCAAAGCAAGTCAGCACCTACTCGGCAATTTATATTCTTACAGTGTTACCTGGGGCAAAGAGAGATTGAGCGATGTGCCCAGGGTTACATAGCCAGTATGTGTCAGAGGCAGCTCATAATCCTAAGTCTTGAACTCAATTAAAAATTTCCCCTCAACTCAGACCATGGTGGCTTTTGTACATGACTTTATACAGATCTTTCTTTCTCCTTTCTCAAGGAGTCCAACATCCCTGGAGGACTTCAACATCCAAATTGATGCTCTCTCAAACTTTCTAGCTTCCCAGTTCCTGGGTCTCATTAAAGCTCATGACCTCTTGCTTCTCTCTACCTCAGCCACACACACACAAGGATGGTCACAGCCTGGATCTCATCATTGCCCAAATTTCCTACTTCCTTAATCACATACTCCGGAATTTTCCTTTCTGACTATAATTTCCCACCATTGTTGTTCTACCTAAGGCTCACCCCCCTTAAACTTATCTTTTCCCCTACTTGAGGCCTCCAACCCCATTCCCCCTATGGACTTCCTCAGAACATCATCTCCCTTGTTCAGATTTGACTTCCCACGATTCCCAATTTTGACCCAGGGGTGATAAGAGTAAGGAAAGGGTTAAGGTTGTTTAATTCTGAATTGCTACTTGAATTGAGGATGTCAGAGTCAGTATTCAAACCTGGGTCCTCTGACTCCACATCCAGTCCTTGATTCTCCTACACCACACTGACTCAAATCACCTCCCCTGCTCTTCCCTAAGTGGTACCATGGAAAGAGCTCTGGCTTTGGATTCAGAGGACTTGGGTTCTGCTGCTTGCTACTTGAGTGATCTTGGGCAAGTCACTGAATCTCCCTCTGCCTCAGTTTCCTCAACTGTAAAAGGAATGGAAATTGAACCACATGGCCTCTAAAGACCTTTCCAACTCTAAATTTATAATCTTATGATCTTGGTTTCAGTTCTGGCTTGGCTACTTACTGACTTAACCTCATTGGGTCTCAGCTTCCTCTTCTGTAAAATGATGGGGCTGGACCAGATGATCTTTAAAGGTGCCCTCCAGCTCTAAATCTATGATTTGATAAACAGAACCTGGCATACAGTAGGTGTTTAATAAATACCTGTTGATCGACATGAATGAAGGAATGAAAGAATGAATATTCTCCATGTTACACACACACACACACACACACACACACACACACACACACACACCCTGTGATGGCTTCACTTTTGTGTACCTCTAGTGCTTAACCTAATGCCTGTCACATAGTAGGTGCTTATTTAATTCATGTTTGGTGATTAACGATCCCACAGATACAGTCTCTCCAAGACTGGTATTACATATCATTGAGGCAAGAAGAAAGAAGATAAAAAAGACTGAGTCTGCCTGGCAGCTTGACAAAAGCCATTTCCCTTTCTATGTGACCCCTTTACCCCCACCACTTTCCATATCTGCATTTCCCCTTCAAGGCCATAACTGATCATCATTTTCATCTGAGATCACCAGATGGGGTGGGGGAGCAGTCAGAGGGGTGGGCACACCATGTGATTTCCCTTAAGCTCCAAACTCTGTTAGGGGCCTCCACCACAGAGAGGTTGGGTGAGGAGGGAGATAAGATTCTCATCAGTGGCATTTGCTTCTTAGTAGGAGGTCCCAGTTAAAGATCTAGTTAAAAAAGACACACAAATGATTGGCAAAAAGAGAAGTTCTGTTTCATTTCTGCAGGCTGCAGATCTGTGCCCTTCAAATGGAAGGGATCACTGTCACCAGGATGGGTAATCTCCTGGCTTGTGCTCCAGCCTTGTTCCCAGCCACGGGAAGAGACGGCAGCCAGGCAGGATGGGAAGAGCACTGTATCTGACATAAGAGGACCCCAAGTTCAAATTCTGACTTTCCTGCATGTAACCTCAGGCAAGTCACTTAACCTCTTTGGACTTCAGTTTCCTCATCTGTAAACTAAGAGGGGTTGAATTCAATCCCAGGATCTCAGCAAGGGAAGGGGGGAGGGGGAACTTCTCTGTGGCCATACCTGAAAAAGAATCCTTCAAACATCTGCAATGAATAAGCCATTCAGTGTCCTCCTGAATCATCAATAAGCATTTATTAAGTCCCTGCTCTGTTTCCAGCACTGTGCTAGGTGCTGGGGTTACAAAGACTAAAACAAATCAGTTCCAAGATCCACAAGGAAGGAGAAAGTACAGCCACCCCAGGCAGCCCATTTGACTCCTGGACAGCTCTCGTCATTAGGAAGAATCTCCCGATGTCCAGCCTAAATGGGAATCTTTGCAGCTTCTACCCATGGCTCAATCCTGCTCTCTGGGGTCAAATCAATCCTATGACAGTGACAGAGCAGGTGACAGAGTCACCAAGGTCAAGTCAGAGAGCCACAGAACATCAGAACTGAAAGGGATGAAATGCAGTTGAATCCTTTCATTTAACAGATTAAGAAAGTCATATAAAAGTAAAGAGATTTTTTTAAAAGCTCCAACTCTAGAGTCAGAAGAACTGGGTTCAAATCCCAGTCCTGCTACTGACTACCTCTGTGACTTTGAGCAAATCACATCACCTCTCTGTACCTCAGTTTTCTCATCTGTCAAATGAGGGGGTTGGGCTCAGTTTCAAAGGTCCCTTCCTGCAGTAAATCTACGATCCTCTGACCTCATGGGCTATGGGAAACACTAGGGAAACAGACAATGTGGCTGATGCCCTCAAGAGACCTCTAACTGAAATGAGTGAGAGAAAAATAAACAATAAAACCTAGAAAGTATAAATAGTAAAGTATAAACTCCAGATCGAGTCATAGAATAAGATGGTATATGAGAGGCAATGAGGTATGGTGGATAGAGTCTTGGATTTGGAGTCAAAGGAAGAGGTTATACTGAGTGACCTCGGAGGTATCTTCTAACTCAGTCCATAATCCTCCCTGTGTGACCTTGGACAAGTCTCTTTTTAAGACTTCAGTTTCCTCATCTTTACAATGACCTCCAAAGTCTCTTCCATTTCCAAATGTTTAATTCTCTAAGTCTAAGGTCACATAGCTAGTAAGTGATAAAACAGGGACTTAGAAATCATTTAAACCAAACCATTTATTTGATAGATGAGAAAACTGAGGGTGGCAGCATGGTTCCTCAAACACAGTACTACAATCTCTCACCTCCATGTCTTTGCAATAGCTGTCCCCTATGCCTAGAATTCACTCCCTCTTTACCTCCATCTCTCAAAATCCCTAGTTTCCTTCAAGCTAAAGTATTGCTTTCTCAGTGAGGCCTTCCCAAATCCCCAAAGCCCCATCCTCTGACAAGACTGCAAGTCCCTCGAGGGCAGGGATTGCTTTCATTTTTTTTCTTGGTATTCCCAGTGTCTAGCACACACAGTAGGCACTTAATAAATGCTTTTTCACTCATTCAGGAATTATTCCACTTTCGTCTTTATATCTCAAAGACCTTGCATAGTGGGTGGCACATAGTAGGTGCTTAATAAGTGCACATTGATGGGCTAACAAATGAATTATATTATTGTGGAAGTGAGTTGAAAACCATAATTCTCTATGCACTACTACTAGTAACAGCTCATGATATAGAGTAGATTTACCTTTTTTAAAGGGCTTTATACACATTTGTCATTTGGATGCTAGAGATTATTATTTGAAAAGCATCAAAGTACTGGCTAACTTGTAGCTCCCGTGTACAAATAAAGCTTTTGCTTCAAGTGTGAACTGTCTCCTAGAGAAGCATGGGTTGCTCTGGATCCAATGGAAAGTTGCCCCCATTTCCTGGGAATGAGCAGCAGCTGTCAGTTCTAGCCTGGAGCTGGTCCAGGAGTCTACAATCTAGTCAACAATTCTCTACAATCTATGGTCTAGTCAACAACCCTCCCTTGCCTAAGGGGCTGGAGAAGACTACATGGGGGATTTCCTTGACTCAAAGGGATATTTCCAACAAAGACATTCTAATGGCTTCTTGGAAGTGGCTAAAAACTTGGGAGAAGTTGCCAAAGGCTCTGATGTGAGTGCCTGGCTTGAGAAGCCTTGCAACTGAAATAAGTTTCAAACAGAAAACATGCATCTAGAGTTCAAAGTAATAACAAAAAACAATCTGGCTTCTGGGCAGAATAGAACCACTTTTGGAGGGTGGGGGTGAGCAAGGCGTTCCCAAAAATATATGTGCCATAAGACAACTGGACAGCCAATGTGCAATTCAATTCAATAAACATGTATTAAGCACTTACTATATGTTGGAAACTATGGTAAGTCATAGGGCTATAGAGACAAAAATGAAACCATCCCTGCCCTCAAGGATCTTACATTCTTTTAGGTGAAAACATGTACACAGCCAAGTCAACACAAAATACATGCACAATAAATATTAACCAATATTTTCCCAATATTGGGAAAATACTACTTTGTGGTCTCTAAAAAGCTTCTAACTTAAAGTGGTTCAGTATTGTTGCAATTAAGAACTCTTTGATGGAGCACCATAATTGTTTCTTTGGTGAGGATTGTCTGTGGTATGAAGGCCCAAGCAATAGATTTGGCCTGAGAATGAGCTTGCCTACAATTGGGGAGTTGCCCCAAAGGAGAAGAGAAAATTGACAGGCGTTTTGAAAGCTCTGAGAAGCTGACTCCAGCAAAGAAGCAGGGAGTGTGCAGGCTTCACATCCTACAAAGAACAGCGGTCTAGACATCAAGAGGCCTGGAGTCCTAGGGCCAACTTGACCCTTGGACTGCTCTGTGGACTTAGGTAAGTCACTTCCCTTCTCATGGCCTCAGTTTCCCCATCCAGAAACTGAGGAGATGGAAAGAGAGGGCACTTTGGAGTCAGAATACCTAGTTCTGCCACTTACTACCTGAGGGACCTCAGATAATTCACTTTACCTTCTCTGAGACTCAGTTTCCTCCTCTGTAAAGTGAGGGGTTTGGACTATATGACCTATGAGTTCCCTTCTAGCTCTAAATCTTTATTCCTATGAGTCATTTCTCTAGGCCTCAGTTACCTTTGAAGTAAAACGAGTGAGTTAGACTCAGTAATACAGAAAGCACCTCAGAGATCATCTAGCCTAACCCTCACATTTTACAAAGGAGGAAACTGAGATCCAGGAAGATCCCCTGGAACTAGAAGAAATCTTTTTTTTTTTTTAACCAACGAGGAAGCTGGAGCCCAGAGATGATTCAGGAATTGGAACCTCAGCGCTGGACCCTACAACCCTCATTTGACAAATGAGGAAAGGGAGGTCACAGAGGTGGTAAGCAGGTCGTCTGAGGTCCTTGCCTTTATGTCCTGCATCCCTTAGAGCTGTGGACCTCTAAAACTGCTTCTAGCTCTGACATCCCATGATCACCACCCTCCCCAGAGCAGGAGCATGCCAAGTGAGGGTTTAAGATGAGTCATCGTTCTCTTTTTAAATCCCTGCCAAAACATCACAACTGACAGAGGAGATGGCAGAGAGTGGGATCAGAATGAGGCTGGGGAGAATTGAGGAAGGAGAACCCAAGGGAAGGTGGGGCCCGGGTGGCATGTGAGCATCTTTACAGCCCACACAGGTAATGGCGGCTCTGGCAGCACAGAGAGGCAGGCAGCCAGCCAGCGGTCCTATTTAGATCCTCCCACATCAGCTACATTGGATTCATGTTCCACAGATGTTCACTTTAGAGCCCACTTATCCTACCGGGAAATGAAAGCACGGATGGTTTGTGGTAGGCTGTCAGCTATGTTGAAGCAAGTTTAACTGTTTCAAGCTGGCCTCCACTACCTCATCTTCAGTGTGGTGGAGGGGATCTGGTGGCAGGGAACAACCAAGGCTCAAAGAAACCCCTAACCCTAAGCTTGGGAAGGGAAACCCTTCTAATAGATCTCTAGATCCTAACTTCTACCACATCTCGGGCATCTGCCTCACTTCTCTCCACTAACAGTTATCACCCTATTGAGACCCTCTTCACCTCTCACCTGGACCATAGCATAGTCTGGCCATCCCCCAGGCCTGAAATCCACCCCCCTCCTCACCTCTGCCTCTTCCTCCAAGATGGAGCTCAGACACAACCTTTTGCATGAAGCCTTTTCCAATCCACCCCACAATATGCCCACCAACTGCTGGTGTCCTTACTACCTTTACTGAACTAAATTGTGGAGATATGAATTTATTCACTTTGTGTATATGTATATATGTACACATGCATGTAAATATATATAGATATATGTACACATAATACATACAAATATTTAATACATATAAATATTAAAGTCCCTATTGATGCATGTCAATATTTAACAATAATACATATAAATGTATGCATATATACAGTACATATACTGTATATATATTTTTACATGAACTTATACAAAAGTGAGAACTCAGCCCTCTAGCAGACATAGGAAGCACTATGAAACACAGGAGTTCTCACCTTTCCCAGGCAGAGTAAGGTAAAGATTAACCAAAAGAAGATACATAAAACTCATTCCTAACAATTTTTGATGATAGAGCTCAAGAGCTTAAAAGAGCTAGTATTGTCTATTATCTATTGTCTCTCCTGAGAGGAACATTGGAGGACAGAATCAGAGATAAACTTTGCTCGGAATTGAGGGACAAGAGACTCTGGCCTGAAGGGCCCACATGTGAACACCATTGGGAATTATAGCTCATCACTATGCAAAAGGACAAAGGTGAGAATGCAATCCTGTAGCAGAGACTGGAAACACCAAAAAAGACCCCACGAGGGTTCTCACCTTTTGTGGGCGGAGTAAAGGGAGGGCCTAACCAAAAGAAGACAGATAAAAAGACCCAAACAATTCAGTAGTCAAACATTCCTGGCAGAGCTCAAGGGAGAGTGAGCATTCTCTCTCCTGAGAGGAGTATTAGAGAAAGATAGAATCAGTGCTCTAGGAACATGGATGCCAAAGGCTTAATTGAAAACCTCAAGGCAGATCTCACTTGCCCCATCTGCTTGGCCTACTTCACCAACCCGGTGACTGTCAAATGTGGCCACAGCTTTTGCATAAAGTGTCTCCTCCGGTGCAGGGAGGGAGCTGGAGCCGATGCCATGTTCACCTGCCCAGAGTGCAGAGGAGTCATTAAAGACAGCAAGTTGGTAATCAACAGGAGTCTACAGGATCTGTCCATCGTTGGGAAAATCCTCAGACCTCATTTACTGCAGAGCGTGGATGACCTGACCACCTGTGAGCAGCATGGGGAAAAGGAGAAGTTCTTCTGTGAGGAAGACCAGAGACCTCTTTGTGAGTCTTGCTCATTAGCGTCAGAGCACAAGGATCACCAAATCCTTCCCCTGAACGTGGCTGCTGAGAAGCGCAAGGACGAGCTCCAGGAAACTTGGAGTATCTCACAGGAGAAAGAAAAGGCATTTACAATCGCACTAAACAAAGTGAGAAGGAATGAGGAATACTGTAAGGAAGATGCAGATGCTCTTAAACAATCAGTTCGATCCGAATACAAGAAAATGTACCAGTTCTTACAAAATGAAGAAAATCGACACATACAATTATTAGACCAGGAGTACAGAGACAACCTGGCAAAACTTGAGGAGAACAAGGTCAAACTATCGCAACAAATCCAAAATCTGCAAAGAATGACATTACAAGTGGAGGAGGATTTGGACAAGGCACCATCGGAAATGCTCCGGGAAAGGAAAAGCTTGTTGGAAAGGAGGGAGGAGCTGCTACTTCAAACGCTGGAGATTACTTCCCCTTGCTGGAGCACCTGCCCCATCACTGGCTTGAGAGAAGTGCTCAGAAGTTTCCAGAGGAATATAACTCTGGATCCTGAATCAGCCCATCCTCATCTCATCCTGTCTAAAGATCTGAAGCGTATTGAGTATCGAAGTGCCCCAAAGGACCTTCCTCACAACAAAAAAAGCCTTGACGATGCTTCCAGCATTCTGGGGGCCCAGATTTTTACCTCAGGAAGACACTATTGGGAAGTGGAGTTGGGAGATAATACAGACTGGGAAGTGGGTATCTGTGAAGACTCAGTTAGCAGAAAGAGGAACCCCTCCACAGTATCTGGGGATGTAACTGCCCTAGTGGGCTTCAAATCTGGAAACGATTTCTTCATCTGGAAACCAAATGCAGGCTATTATGTGAACCAACCTATAGACAAATTGGGCATTTTTCTTGATTATCAAAAGGGCCATGTAGCATTTTACAATGTCACAGAAGAGTCCCTTCTCTATAGTCCCCCAGACACAAACTTTCAAGGACCTCTTCGCCCTTTCTTCTCTCTTTTCATTCATAACGAAGAAGGAACTACTGCATCTCTCACTATCTGCCCCATGAGTGATTAGTAGATGATGCTAATTACTATGGGAGCCTCTCAACAACGGGTGACTGAATTGGACTCTGAAAATGAGGTTGTATTCATTTGAATTCATGTTGAAATGATCAATAAGGTTATGTATTATTATCAAAACCAATGAGAATAAAGTCCATCTTATTTGTAAGAAATAACATTTTACCCATACTTGTCTCCCCCATTTGAATGTAAATTCGTTAGGAGAATGGATTGTTTCATTCTTTGTATTTGTAGACTAAGCTCTTAATAAACACTT
The DNA here is from genome assembly GCF_900497805.2 of Vombatus ursinus. Taxonomy (NCBI): domain Eukaryota; kingdom Metazoa; phylum Chordata; class Mammalia; order Diprotodontia; family Vombatidae; genus Vombatus; species Vombatus ursinus. The sequence goes on from NW_020943070.1 coordinate 11,649,690, forward strand.
GTTGATTGACAGTTGCATTTTGTCTTTTCCATGTCTATCCCATTCTCCATTTGGCTACCAAATTGATATTCCCAAAAACACAGGTATGTTTTGACCATGCTACTCCCCTGCTCATGAACCTTCAGTGGCTCCCTGTTTATTGCTTCTAGGATCACAGGTAACATTATTTCAAGGCAACAAGGTGGCCCAGTGGCTATTGTACAAGACTTGAGAAGCTCAAATTCTACCTGAGATACTAAAAGAGGGAGGGACTATTTTCACAGGTTCATCATTGATTTAGAGCTGGATTAAAGGTTATTGGATCCAATCCTTTCTCTTTACAGAAGAGAAAATCAAGGCTGATTGAGGAGGCCTGCAGTAGGGGCTTAATCAATGCTCACTCAATCCAATTAGTAACTCTTTCCAACTTCACCAAATGTAACAAATATTGCAGAAATAACCAATAGAATGTAAGTTCCTTGAAGGCAGGGGCTGTTTTTGGTTTTCTTTGTATTATGAGCATTTAGAACAGTGCCTGGCACATAGCTTCTTCATTCTTGATTGACTGGCTGATGACCCAGATGCCTGAACTCTGACGAGATGGCAAAATGCTTTTGATGGGGTGCTCAGACCCCACCCCTAGCACCATATCTCTCCCCAGCCCAAAGATCCTGTGTCTGGCAATAATTCATGAGAGGGCCCCAGTAAGGTAAACTATCTCTCCCTGTTACAAAAATGAGCTGACCTCCATAGAATTTCCCATGTATGAACAGGACTATCTTATACTAGCAGAACTAACATGTACTGATTCCCACAGTTACCATATACAAACCAGAGGTCAAGCTGTAGACTTCAACTCCTGAGGCTATCTTGTTATAGATGTAGCAGACCAAAAAAATACCCCTTAGAACCTGCCCCTCCCCCATAGGGTTTCCAATAGTGAATGACACCTGTGCCCAAGGTACAAAAACTGTATGTTCCTTTAAGAGTTGACCATTCTTTGATCCCACCCCAACCACCTAATTAGCATACTTGGCACACCATTCACTGTACTTTTTCTCTATAAGCTTTAGATTCACCCCCATTAGGTCGCATGTTCCCTAACCCCCACTTTATTAGTGTTATAATAAACTTTTGCCATTTGACTGGAAGGCTGTTTGAGTTTTCAAATTCTTTCCAGATGACTCTGCCATGTACATTGTTGGTTTTGGGGTCCCTGCACCCCTAAACCACGTCACTTTGATCTTTGATTACATAAAGGTAGCATGGTACTATTGATAGCACACTGGCCTCAGAGCTCACAGAATCTGTCACCACCTCAAAAATGTGTACTGACCAGAAACGCAGAATCTCTGAAATGGAAGGGGCCTCAGATACAATCTAGGAGGAGCATGGGGTCATGGAAAGAGCAAAGAAACCCTTTGGCAGGGAGGCAGGGAGGCTGGTTCAAATCCAAAAATCTACTTATCAGCTGTCTGACCTTGGACAAGTGACCTCCACACTCAGACTCTAAGTATCCTCATTTGTAAAATGAGGGAATTGGGTTAGGTGATCTCCAAGGACTCTTTTGGCTCTAAATATGTGATCCAATCATTTAATATCATTGGACCTCAGTTTCCTTCTCTGTAAAAGGGGAATTAGACTAGATAACCACTAAGGCTCTTCCAATGATAAATCTAGGATTCCATGACCCATCCCTCAATAAGAACACACTCTATAACATTCCAACAAGTGGCCATTCAGACTTTGCTGGAAGATTTCATCAGCTCTAGAGGCAGCACTTTGCATTTTCCAATAGCGCTAATGGTTCATCAATTTTTCTTCCAGCTTCTTTGCAAATTTTACCCACTGGTCTTTGTTCCACCTGCCTTTTAAAGCAAGCAGAAACAAGTCTTATCTTTCTTCCACTTGTCAGTCTATTAGTTAGTCATTCCATCAGTCCACAAGCATTAAACGCTAATGAAGCATTCTGGGCATTGTCCTAAGCACTAGAGATACAAATTCAAAAACACAGTCCCTGCCCTCAAGGAGCTTACATTCTAATGTGGGAAGACAGTAGGGAGGAGAGAGAGAAGATACTACACACTCACACTCTGATATTTATTTGGAGACAGCTACCTGATCTCCTTTCTTTTCTTCTCCAAGATAAATATTCAGCTATCCTTCCTTTATGGGAAATTATTCTTGACTCAGAAAGTTTTATCAAACCTTCCACTTATTCCGTAACCTTAACTGACCCCCAGCATCATCATGGGAGGTCCATTGACAAAAGCAACCCTTAAAAGAAACTTTGATAACAAGAATAAAAAAATAAATAAAACTGGAAACAAAGTGGGTGCCCATCAGTTGGAGAACGGCTGGACACAATTTGGCACATAAATGTCATAATATTATCTTGCTATGAGAGATGAGGAATTCTGAGAAACATGTAAAGACTTAGATGAACTGATGCAGAATGAAGGAAGTAGAAACAAGAGAATTATAAACATCGGGACCACAGTGAAGCAAATGAAAACAACACTAAGCAATGGCCAAATTCTGATGAATTCCAATGGCCAGTGTTGATCTGGGAGGATAGAAGAAAAGACATACTTCCCTCTTCCGAATAAAGTGATGAAGAAAGAGGACAGTATGAGGACATTGTACATAATATCAGATGAGGTCATTGTGTTAGTGGCTTTTTCTGAGACAGGATTGTGGCATTAAAAAAACGAAAGGTATCAAAAGAACTTGAAAAATATCAAAATTATTAAAAATTCTAATTATGAAATGAAAATTATATAAAAGTATACAAAGATACTCTGAACCCAAGGAGGGGTGGGAAGAATCAGATGGGGGAGAATGGATGAACCATTCTTCCCTTGCAGACATATTTCAGAAACTTGGGTTCTCAACTTAGAAGCCTCCCACCCAACCACAGATAAAAGAGGAGAAACAAAGCCAGATACCAAGTATGGGCCTATTAAAAAAAAAAAAAAAGACTCCCCAAATAACCACACTGCTCAGAAGAATGGGATATTTTCCTATTTACAGATTGAAATCCAAATGAGTTCCACTTCTGCTTACTGTCAAATATGCCTCTAAAATATGTTCAGTGAAAAATGGTATAAAGGGGGGAGTGTTAAACTGGGAATTTGGAGACTTCCATTCTAACCCATCAACTTGCTATGTGAGCTGGGCTAGCCTCAACTTCTAAAAACATCAGATTCTTCATTTGTTAATGGCGATCACTAATTCCTGTTCTGCTTACCTCAGAAGACCATTGTGAGAATCTAATGAGGGAGATAAGGCACTTTGTATGTACAGAGGCTTGTGCAGGGGTCAAGAATTTTCTGACAGTAATCACCATTGTTTGAACTCCATCAGACATAGGAAAAGAATCAATACATGATCAGTAACAATAACACAGAAGATTGTTAGAGCACCTTACCGTTTGCAAAGCATTTCACACATATGAGCTCATTTGATCCTCACAAAGACCTCGGGGAGTAAGCACTATTATGATTCCCATTTTACAGATGAGGAGACAGAGAGGCTCAGAAAGTATAAGGGATTTATAAGCAGCTGAAGTGAGATTCCAACCCAGCTTTCCAAGTTGAAGGACTTATCTACCATGTTTTGCTTAACTGGCCAACTTCAGTTATTTGGAAAAGAGCCAAGAAACGGGAAGGAATTTGATTCAATCCCACAAAGATTGATGAGGGGTACCTACTATGTGGCAGGCACTTCAGGAATAAAACTATGAATGAAGCGAATGTGGTCCTAGACAACAAATCATGAAACATTCTTTCTTCTTCCTGGTGAAGAGATGGAGGACATGAGTGTGGAAAGCTGCTTACACTAACAGACATGCTCCTGGGGTTGGTTGGTTTTGCTTAATTATTTTTTCCATACGAGAAGGAAGAGTTCTAGCGGGTAAGCAGTGGGGGAAGAAGAAATGTTGTTGGTCCAAAAATCAAAAGGCATCAATACAACTTTTAAAAGAAATAATACAAAGCACACCAGGAAGGAAGGAAGGAAGGCATGGCCTTTACCCACAAAAAGCATATATAATCTAGTGAAGTAAGATAAATCTCTAGATAAATCTATATCTATGTAGATACACACACACACACACACACACACACACATACACACAAATGCAAGGCAATAAGTCCTGGAGGGATTCAGGTTAATGGGTAGCCGACAGTCCCCTCAGACTCAAGAGGCTTTTTAAAAAATTGATATTTTTTTTTAAATTTGGAAATGAATGTAATATAAAAACAAAAGATATCCATGAAGATATTTAAACACACTAGACTCTTAGTAAATGTTTCCTGAATTGAGCTGGCAATTGGACATTTAAGGAGCTAAGTGTTGGGTGCCTGCTAGAGAGTTTTGCAAGGAAAACAACAGATACTGTTGATTGTTTTGTTCTGTCTTGTTCTTTTAATCTTGAAACAGGCTTTTTGCAGACACCAGAAAAGACCTTAGGATCACAGATCTAAACCTAAAAATGGAACTCAGAGACCAGCTAGTCCAAACCTCTCATTTTACAGATGAGGAAACTGAGGCCCAAGGAGATAGTCCGAGATCACCCAGGGAAGTAAGCATCAGAGGTGGGCTTTGAACCAGGTTCTGACTCCAAAGCCAGGGCCGTCTTCATTGCAACACCACAATTCTGGTTAAATCAAAGCATTAGACCTCCAGAGGCCAAAATGCAAAGATTCCCCTACCCCCAAATAGTAACTGTAGCTAAGACAGAAAAAGTCCTGACTCAACAGAAAAGGATGCCCCAGAGGTGACACATTAGGCTCCTGTACCAGTGGGTCCCTGGGACAGACCACATCTGATGCACTATGTTAAGTTCTGGGCACCACATGAGAGTAACCAAAATTGGGAGGGAACTGGAGACCATGTGGAATTTGCGGATCAAAGGATTGGGGAGATTTCGCCTGGAGGTGGATAGACTTGGGGGGGATGGAGTATAGGAAAAAGAGTGAGAGCCTGCAGGACCAACCTAGGGAGGGAGGTCAGGGGTGAGACTTACTCCATTTGGTCGGGACTATAGCAGAACAGGACATGCAAATTTCAGAAAGGAGAGATTGACTTTGACTCTTTATGGGGAAATTTCCTGTCAATTGGAGCTGTCCAACAGAGGTATGGACTGCCCCTCTGGGAGGCAGCAGCTCTCTGGCTTTCATAGGACGTCTTTAAGCAGAGGCCAGTCAACCACCGGCTGGAGATGTTGGACAGGCGTTCTTCTGATTCAGGTTCAGATTCACAGAGATGGGCTCTGAAGTCCCTTATAACTCAGGGATTCTAGGATCCATTAAGTGGAAGTCACCCAACAGGCAGGTATCTTCCAACATTGCACCCTCACAGAGAGGAGGCAGATGACCTCGAGAGGATCTGGGTTCTACTCTCACCTTGGACATATCCTGGTGGGGAGACTCTGAGCCACTCACTTCATTCCCAGTGACCTGAACAACTCTTTAAGACTGTAGCTGCTGAGCAGGTACCAGCCTATATGGGCAAAAGTTCCCTATACCAATAAAATCCCAGGAAAAAAAATCATCAATTTCCCAGTTCAAATACATTTGCCCAACCCTAAACTTTATGAATATCAGCTATCATTATCATCACAGCTATCCTTTATAGCTTTAAGGTTTGCAAAGGGTTTTCCATACATAATCTTGCAAGATTCCCACAAAATAATGTGAGGTGGGTGCTTTTATTGCCCTTATTTTTACAGAAGAGGAAACATGCAGATAGTGGTTGTGACCCTGAGCCTCAGTTTTCTCATCTGTGAAATGGGAATAATGAAAGTTGTATTATCTGCCTCACAAGGTTACTGTGGGGCAAAAAAAAAAAAAAAAAAACAAAGAAACCACTTTATCAACCTCATAGAGCTATTAAATGTGAATTGTTATTATCCCAAGATTCAGATAAAGAGATATGGTAAAGTAAAGGTGGGAAAAATCATTTTCACACATCAATCAATCAACAAGATTTTATTACAGGTCTACTAGGAAGACAAAGTATGTCACTGGGTACAAGGAAGTATGCCTAAAGGGTCCCTGACTTGGAGTGTTTGTCATCTCTCTGGGAGATCTGAAGCAAACATAAGAGAATCAAGAAAACAACAAAGGTAATAAATAGATGGTCAAAGAAATACTACAAATCATTTGTGCTACAGAAAATGAGAAGAATGAACTTGGAGTGAGATTGCCTGGGCTGAAGCCCCAGGTCTGGGTGACATCATGGATATAAGATTGGACTTGGAATCAGGAGATCCGAGTTCAAATCCTACTTCAGACTACAACTGTGTGGCCCCAAGCAAATCACTTAACCTCTCTGAGACTCAGTTTCCTCAACTGTAAAAAGGAGATAATAGCATCTCTCTCACAGGGTTACTGTGAAAATCAAATCTATACTATATATAAAATTCTCAATAAACTATAAAGTGCTATATAAATGTTAGCTATTATTATTATTGACTTTGTGACCTTGGATGAGTCACATTCCCACATACAATATTCTGACCGCCAACCTCACGCCTTTGCACAGGTTATGTCCACCATACCCGAGATGCTCTTCTTCCTCACCTCCATTCTATGGAATCTCTAGCTCCCTTCGTGGCTCAGCTCAAGAGCTTCCTCCTCCAAGAGGAGACAGTCAGGGTGCCATAGAAATCATACTGAACTTAAGTCAGAGGACCTAGGTTCAAATCCTGCCTCGGTCCCTTTCTACGTGTGTGACTGAGCAAATTCCTTATCTCTTCTGTTTGTTCTTCTATAAAATGAGGGGATTGGACTAGATGACCCTTCCATTCTCCTTCCAGATCTAATCTATGATCCAAGAGGCCTTCCTCAACCCCAAACTATTATCACTCCCTCCCCATAAATTACATCTATTAACTTTGTATTTATTAGCTGCCCACCGGTTTTTTAACCTTCTACCCCTAGCCTCAAATGTAAACTCTTTAAGAGTAGAGACTGTTTAGTTCATAAATTCTTATCCTGGAATTCATGAACTTGGTCTGTTACATATACATGTATATGTATATATATATCTATATATATATATGGTATTTAAGTGTATTGTTACATATATATAATACACACGAATATATGCACATATACATAAACAATATCTATAAATCACTTATATATACCATGTATACCAAATAGATGATACATAAAAACCATATATACATATGTACAAGCATATATATATATATATACACACACACACATATATACACAACATACATAAACCACATATATACAATATATGGGGCAGCTAGGTGGCACAGTGGATAGAGCACCAAGCCTGGAGTCAGGAAGACTCAAGTTCAAATCTGGCCTCAGACACTTACTAGCTGTGTGATCCTGGGCAAGTCACTGAACCCTGTTTGCCTCAGTTTCCTCATCCATCAAATGAGTTGGAAAAGGAAATGGCAAACCACTCCAGTATCTTCACCAAGAAAATTCCAAATGGGATCACTAAGTGTCGGACACAACTGAACAATAAGAAGGAAGAATGATCCAGGAGGAAAAGCCATAACTAGGGTGGGATAACTGGAGCACTTCCCAAGGGTGCTGACTATAGATGGTTCCCTCCTAGCCCTAAACTGGAGGGAGTGCCTCTCCTGCCCTCTCCTCCTCCTCTTCATAAGCCTCCTAGGAGCAGCCTCATGCTTCTGTCCCAGAGTCTCTGTCTCCCCACAATATGGTGGTGCCACACATAGCCCATTCTTTAATTGAGGGTGTATTTCATGCTGCATGTACCAGAAACAAATATTTCTTAGTCTTCTGGTTGGGTTGGGCTAGGAGGAACACTAGATTTTAAGTCAGAGAACCTGGGTTTGAATCCTAACTCTTCCACTTACTTCCTGTGTGATCCTGGGCAAATTACCAGAGTTTCTTTGTAAAAGGAGTGAAGTGGATTAAAGGACCTCTGATGTGCCTTGAAGCACTAGCTAAAAGATGGAAGTTTTCATTTTGAATTTTCTTAAAGAGTGAGGAGAGTAAGAAGGGGGAGGAGGAACCACAGACAGGCATATGTTCTTCTGATCCCCAACCAGCAAGCATGGCCATTGGTAACATCCTCTTCAGATTCGTTGAATGGCAGTTAGCTGAGCTGGCTAGAACTCTGCAGGAATATCGAACTCAATCCCCACAGGATCCATTTAGCTCAGCATAGGAAAATACCATTCCTAAGCCAAAAGGCTGTATCCCAAACTTCAAACACTATCCTGTAGATGTGGCAACCGGATGAGAGAATAATTCACAGAGGTTTTCAAACAGGTTTGAAGGGTAAAAGCTATAAACAATCTTTGCATCCCCAGAAATTCCTTTATACAGAGAATTACCAATTTAGTGTAGAAGTGGCATTTCCCAGCTCTAGCCAATCAATTCCACAGAACCCTGTGCTAGGGGTTGGGCATACAAGGATGAATGAGAGAGAAAGCTTATCAGAATAGGGAGCACTGTGGACCTGGAGTCAAAGAAACTGGATTCTAGTCTGATTTCCACCACTAGTTACATGACCTTAGATGACTCTTCTATTCTCAGAGCCTCAGTTTCCTCATTTGTAAAATGAGAGGGTTAGACCAGGCAGCCTCTAGGTTGGTGATTCCTAGGGTCTTTTGTCAAACACATGCCCAGCACTGTTCGAAGTCCTACACACGCAAAGATAGAAGGAATCCATCCTGACTCCCAAGTAAGGTTACATTCTAAAGACAAAATCCCTCAGGGAGCTAGTGTGGACACCTTGTTGAATTCAGGTGCAAATAGGTCTAATCTGCAGAAATGTGAGAGAAATGACCAACGTGTAACTGTTATCTCGGCCTGTCTAACAAGAACTGCTTTCTCCGCTCTCTGCCAGCATGTGTAAAGAAGACGGGGAAGGCAAAGGCTCACATCTGTCACACACCAGACCCTCTGCAGCGCTACCTGTCAGAGTAAATCAGATGCCAGGAAGGAGGCTGATGGTAACAGAAAGAGGGGGAATAAACAAGGCTGAAGGTGACCCCTGAGGGGACTGTAGAGTTTTGAATCCAATCAAGCCAGCGCCAATTTGGATCCAAAATGAAGGACAGAGTTGTTTCTCCTGTTCCCCTAACACATTCATCTATCTGAAGCCAGTTTCTGTGGCTCAGCCCTGAGCAGCCCATTGGAAGGTAGCCAGCCCTCTGGTGCCTCTGTCCCAGCTGTGGTTCCCCAGCGCACAAGCAGCCCACTAGGCAGACAGAACACTCCTTGGGATGAATTCTCCCCTGTGCAACTGACATGAGGACGGATTTCCAGAAACTCCGCCAACATCAGCTTCAGTGCCTCCTGGGTCAGGGGCCTTCTCATAAACGAGTTGATGGCTGGAGACTGGGACCTGCGAAAGGGAAGGAGAGTTGGAGGAGAATGAAGAGAAGGCAATGGGGGAAAGCAGAAGTGGAATTCTTAATACAGAACCAGCATGGCACTTTTATCGATTTAGTAATTTTGTTCTTTGCCACTAATTATCCCACAAGTATTAAGCAATAAGCATTCATTAAGCACCAACTATATGACAAGCATTGAACTTGGCACTAGAGATTCAAAAGTAAAAAAGAAAGTCTCTGCCTTGAATAAATTTGCATTCTAGAAAATTCTCACTAAGAGAAGATATCTCCTTCCCAGGAACACCTTGCTCTGATAAAATAACAAGCCCAGTCAAGAGCAAGCAAGATATATATCTATAGCCAGAGAGAGGAGAGGAGGAAGGAAATAAGCATGTATTAAGTGTCTACTACGTGCCAGGCACTATGGTAATTGCTTTACAAAAATTATTTAATTTGATATTTGATTCTCACAATAACCTTGAGAGGTGGGTGCTATGATTATCCACATTTTGGAGTTCAGGAAACTGAGGCAGACGGAGGATAAATGACTTGCCCTAGGTCACACAGTTATTAATTGGATTTGAATGGAGAGGAGAGAAAGGAAGGAGGAGGAGAGAGAGAACATGAATCTAGCATGAGAGCACATAAATTGGAGTTCATTGATAATTTTCAAGAGGGCATTACTGACTCTGCCACTGACTGGTTACATGGCCTCTCTGGTCCTCAGTTTCCTCATCTATGAAATGAAGAAGTGAGACTAGCCCATCTCGAAGGTCCCACCCAGCCTATTTCCTCTGAGCCTCTGAGATCTTCTGAAAACCAGCTAGAATGAAAACTAGAATTTCTCAAAGCAAGTGAATGGCGATATTGTGGTTGACAAATCCCCGTTTTGCTAACTTTCCTTTTTAAATGAAAGAAAAGAAATACTAGCCCTTTTTTGTAGGAATGAGTACATTTTAGACTGGAATCATTTTTAAAGACTTCTCTACCTTCTTCAGCCATCTTTTCCTCACAGAAAATCTCAAAGACAGTGGGAGGAGAGGGTGCCAAGGAAGCCCTCAGGAAGCTGAGAAGTTCAGGAAGGAGAGACACAAGTGGCCAGGTTCTGCAGCACCCCTAGTGTTCAGGCTCTTGGAACCCCAAGGGGACACTTGTCAGTTCCCCACCCCCAGCTGGGATGGGAGACTTTAATTGTGCTAAGTACTATTGTAATCTTTGGTCTCCTAATCGTGCTGTGGGGTGGAGGTGTTCTGTGGGCACCCATATTAAAACAGGGACTAGGGCTGGACTTTCTATTACAGGGTTTGTGGAGCACACAAGGCGTTAACGCTCCCAAAACTCAGTCTCAGCTCAGACCTGACTGGTGTGGTGCAAATCGCCCTGGAGGTATAGCCTTAAAATCATAGATCTAATGCTGGCATGTGCTTTCATGCATGTGCATCTGGTCTAATCTCATTGTGCAGAGACACAGAATGAAAGTGACTTGTCCAAGATGACGCACCTAGTCAGGGTCAGAGCTAGGATTTTGAATCCAGGTTGGAGAAGAGGAAAGGATGAAAGAGGGGAAAGGAAGAAAGGAAAAAAAGAGGAAAAAGAGGAAAAGGAAGAGAAGATATAAATAAAAAGGAAAAGGAATAGAAGAAATGAAAAGAGGAAAGTAAGAAATTTGGAAAAAGAAAAGGAAAGAAGTCAAAGAAGAAAAGAGGAAAAGGAAGAAATTGAGGAACAGAAAAAGAAGACAGAATGAAAGAAGAAAAGGGGAAAAAAGAGGAAAAGAAGAAGAAAAAGAGGAAAAGATTAAAGAGAAGAAAAAGAAAAGGAAGAAAAAAGGGAGAAGGAAGAGAGAGAAGAAAGATGAAAAGGAAGATGAAAAGAAAGCAAGAGAAAGGGAAAAGCAAAAAGGGAGAGGGAGAAGAGAGAATCCAGGGTTACCTCCACTCCAGAATGAGATATTACAGTAGGGTTTCAAAGCTGTACACTGTAGATGTTTAATTAATGTCCTCTGTTTTACAAGAGAAGCCAGCAGCTGGATCCTCTCAAACTTTAACCAACTGACTTATTTTGACAGTAGCTATGGTGGGCCCAGCTGCCTTTGGCTGTGCTCTGTGGTGAACCTGCTGGCACAAATGGAGACCAGAAGCTGAGATGCTAAGGATCCTTGCCATGGGCTATGGGTACAACATTGGGAAAATCCTTAGCTTCTTTGCATGTCAATCATCTCATCAGTAAACTAAGGAGGGCAGAATGGCGTTTGATCATGATAGACCTGAAAGGCCAACCTGAAAGAAAGGGAGCTAGGCATTGCTCATAGGAACTAGGGAGAATGGGAAAAGCAGTCCCTATCCTCAAGAAGCTTCCATTCTATTGAGAAGCTACAACGTATACAGAAAAGTAACCAAGTACATACACAGTAATGTCGAGAGTCAGGAAACTCTAAGACCTAAGAGGATAATAAATGGTCTCAGAGATGTGACATCTGAACAGAACATTTCCAGATGCCGAAAGGCATTTGGAACAGAATTTTTATTTATTTATTTATTTATTTATTTTTTTGGTTACAGAACTTCGATGTTACCGGGAAGTCTTAGAGAGAGATGGTCAAATTTCCACCATGTGTATTATGGGGAAAGTAGACACCACATATTCATGATGTCGGCTGAACTGTTTTGTGTCCCCTGCCCCATTCCTCTTAGGTGGCACGAATACCCTTCATCTTCCCAGGTCTGTAGGCCAGGGACAAAGCCCAGGCAACTTTCATTCACACCTCCCAGGCTGGAGTCATTGTGCCATGGGATCATTGCACAGATGGCATTGAGGAGGGAGAGTAAGCCGCTGTCCCCTGAGGGACAGTTTTAGTGAATTCTGCCAACACAAAACCTGTTGCTTAAAAAAAAAATGCTACTTCATTCCAACTCAGCCTCAGTGACAAGCTGCTTAATGGAGCGGGAGAATCAAGGCCAAGGAAGGACGATTAATTTCAGTACTTCCAGGTACAAAGGATGGGCAGATCAACTGGGTTCTCAGTCATATCCAAAGCCAGGGCTGGAAAGGAACCTTATGTTTATGCATCTACAGAGATAAAGTGTGTCAGCATGGATAGAATTTGGACCTGGCTTTAGGAAGATCTGGTTCAGATTCCATCTCTGCTAGTTAGTAACTATATGCCCTTCAATAAATTGTCTCACTTTTCCAAGCCTCAGCTTCCTCATTCACAAAATAATAGGAATAACAACCTCACAATAACAGCAAGTATTTATAAAGCACTTGAAACATTATTTACTCTGGGGATGGCACTGAGCTAGGTCCTGGTGAACAAAAAGATAAAGTAAATCTTGATCCCCGACGTCAAGGGGCTTACTGCCTAAACTGCAAGATGAAAGCCAGAAAGAATCTTACTTAGCTGGTGTCTACCATCCTTTCCAGTCTGTGCCTGACCTTGAAACATAAAGCCTTGGCTCCGATTCCTGGCCCCCAAACAACTATTTAACATCCAAAGCCTCATTTAGAAAATACTTTCCACACTTGTTAAGCTAATATACCCTTAAATCAGTTGGGGAAACCTGACAGCAATAATTAGCAAAATATGTAAATCCATTTTTTTCTTTTTTGCCCGTAGAGAAGGTTACGGTATTTTTGCTGTCGGAAAAGCAGTAGGAGTCAAAAAGAGAGGTTATCCCTCCTCCCTCATTTGTTTTTGGAAGTCCTACAAATAACTGTAAGTTAATGTTTCCAGCTTCATGACCAGGGCACAGATCTTAAAACAGAAACGCTAGCAGCATGCTGTACTGCGGAGAGGTCTGGAGAAAGGTTGACAATATCTCCTTAGCCTAAGCTTAGCTAATACCATGGCACACAAACCCCAAGTTATTGTAATAACCAACACTGATCCCAGAGAATAGACAAGGAAACACACTCTCTTCTTGGCAGAGAAGCAGAGGACCCCGATGAGGAATGATGCATACATCATGAGAGGGAGTCACAGTAATGGTTGTTTTGGCATAGCAGATTTTTCTTTGTTAAAAAGGAGGGTTTATGGAAAGACGTACATTAACTGATGCACAGGGAAGTGAACAGAACCAGGAGAATGTTATACACAGTAACAGCAATATTGTTCAATGAAAAACTGTGAATGACTTAGCTCTTCTCAGCAATACAATGATCCAAGATAATGCCAAAGGACTAATGATGAAGCATACTATCTGCCTCCAGAGAAAGAGCTGATATTGATTGAATACAGACTGAAGCATGCTATTTTTCACTTTCTTTTTTCATTTTCTTTCTTTTGTTCGAGTCTTCTTGTACAAAATGACCAATATGGAAATGTTTTACGTAACTCCACGTGTATAACCTATATCTGATTACTTACTGTCTCTGGGAGGAGGGAGGGAGGGAAAGAGAGAGGGATAAAAGTTGGAACTCAAAATAAAAAAAGTTTTTAAAAAATTTTAAAAGAAAGGAGAATTCTGGAAGTAGGGGGTAGCAGGTTCTATATCCAGAAATGACTGAAATAAAAACAAAGGCAGCAGTTAACCTTTTTTAAAAAAAAAATTAAGCTTAAAAAATAAATATCATGACCCATATGTTAAACAAAATCCAGCTGGCAGAATTCTGAGATGCTTAACACAAGTATATTTAATGGGTGTCAGCTTAACTTCAGACCTTCAAGGGAAGTCAGGCTTCTGGGGGGCAGGCTGTTATCTGTGTGTTCATTTCCTTGGAACCAGGTAAGCCTCAACCTTTGTGGGATTCAAATTGATGGAATACTACCTCAAAGGGAATCATGGCCCCATATACAGGGAATGCAAGTGTCTCCCGATACATACAATGATGCTTCAAGGTGGGGAGTATAAGTTTTGTTCTTCCCAGTTTACAGATGAATAAATGAGGTTCAGAGAAGAAAATTCAAACTCAGATCTTTTAGCAGCAGCTCTTTAGATAGGGCCCAAAGCAGTAAGATTACCAGGAAACAGACCAAATGGACAACACGAACATATTCCTTATGTTCCATCAAACCCATAGTCATTGGACCATAGACCATTGGAGCTGGAAAAGGACTTTAGAGCTCATCTAGTCCAAAGCCCTAATTTTTAAAGGCAATGAAACCAAGACTCAGAGAAAGAAAGAGGTTGGACCAAGGTCACACAGCTGATTAATAGGTACAGTGCTTGGCACATGGTAAGCCCTTAATAAATGCATTATTCATTCATTCATCTAGGTATGCAACTCTGAGTTCCTTGGGGAAAGCAAAAGGAGAAGGGGAATGGAAAAAGAAAAGGGGAAGGAGAAAGAAAAGGGGAGGGGGAAAGAAAAGGGGAAGGGAAAAGAAAAGGGGAAGGGGAAAGAAAAGGGGAAGGGGAAAGAAAAGGGAAAGGCGAAAGGAAAGGGAAAGGGGAAAGAAAAGGGGAAGGGGAAAGAAAAGGGGAAAGAGAAAGTTGTTTTTTTTTTAACTTTTTTTTTAAGTTAACTGCTGCCTTTGTTTTTATTCCAATAATTTCCAGATATAGAACCTACCACTCCCTACTAGGAGAATTAAACTCTCCTTTTTGACAAAGGGGAAGTGGAAAGGGAAGGGGGGAGTGGGAAAGGGAAAAGGAGGGAAGGCCCTGTGCTACATGCTTTACAAATATTATCTCCCAGTGAATGCATGGTTGTGGCTTGATTGCTCTGAATTCCAGGGTGGCATTCTTTCTACTCCATCAGCCTGCTTCCCCAGTGCCCAGAGAAAGAAGTAGCAGGGGGTTCTCCGGAAATTTAGACAAAGGTGATATTGGCTTGAGGGCAAATACTGGAGGAAAGTTCAAAGTTTTTTAGATTTTTATTTTTCGGATCACTCTGATGCCAGCGCTAAATATCAGAAGCAAAGCTCATCATCTACAAAGAGGAAGAGAAAATGACTGTAGGTAGAAAAGAAAGCTTTAGCTATGTACTGATGGGGGATGGGGGGTGGGGAGGGGCAGAACCATCAGAAAGAAGCAAACAGCGAGAAGATCTCCAAGAAAAGGAAATGGCCATTCAGGGCCAGAAAGACTCTTCAAATGTTTTGGGTCTCTTAGTTTCATTTCCCCAAGTGGATTGTAAGCTGTCTGAGGGCAAGACCCAGCCTTCTAGCTTTCTCTTATATTACCCAAATGCTCCAAGGGCCAGTCACTAGAGTATGAAAGGAAGAGCTCATTCGATATCAGGAGACCCCACCTCCCACTCCCCACTCCCAAATCAAGTTTCAAGTGTAATGGTCTAATCTGTCCCAGGTTAAATAGCATCACAGATAGGAAGTTTGTAATGGCCTCAGGGTACATCTAGACCAAATTCCTCATTTTATAGATAAGAAAACTGAGGCCCAGGGAGGCTGAGAGACTTCTACCCATATTCCCCTGATCTACAAGTCTAGCAGACCTATCAAAAGAGGAATTGAGGTAAATGGCTGGTTAATGTTACGCTAATATGTACTTTTTCGGTATTTTATTAATCTTGGTTAAAAGCACCCACGATGTGGAATTGGAGGACCAGGGTTTGAATCCAGGTTCTGACACCTAGAACCTGCCTGACCTTAGGAAAGTCACTTCTGTGGTCCTCAGTTTCCTCAGAATGAAAAGGCTCTTAAAGGAGAGCCTTTCAGTCCCAGATCTGTGCTCTCATGGAAGGAAACAGTTCGAAGCTGTCACTTAACATTCTCTAACCAATCATTAATATCTTCCTTCTATCGATTTCATTCCTGCCACATTTTTTTCTCCCTGAGCCTCATGATGAGGTACAGCAAACAAATCATTTGTCATTCATTACAAAACAAAACACCAGAAATTAAGTTAAAAATTACAGCTGGAGAGATATTGAAGATGATCCCCAAGAAATGGCCCTTAGGCTCTCAGTCACATTCCCCCACAAACCCCCAATGGAACCCCACTTTGGAACATTTTCCTATCACCCACCATACCCTGGTGGGAGGAATTCTTTTTGCAGGACAGATAAGGGAAGAAAGAAGCCAATGGCAGCTGGAATTTTATAGTCATCTTACTCTCTGTGTCTTGCTTCAGCCTCTACCAACATCAACCCCTATTCACCCATGTCCTGGTGTGAATTCTGTCCCTCCCCTCCCCCAATATGAGTGCTGATCAAAATTCATTAAAACTGCTGGGCTGGGGGAGACCACCCACGCTGAGCTGGGCAGCCAGAAAACTCCAGGATGTCTTTCTAAAGGGGTAAACATTTGCTGCTGAAAAGGACATTGGACCCAGAGTCCAAAGACAGCTCGGTGACTTTCTAATTTCAAGTCATTTGCTCCAGAGTTGCGTATCACAGAGCCTAGAAATGAGACCTCAGAAGCCTATCTAGTTTAAACCCGATGAGAAAACTGAGGGCAAGGATGTCATTGACTTTCCCCAAGGAAGTAAGTGGTAGGGGTGAAATTCGAACCCAGGCCATCTAGCTCCCAACTCAGCACTCTATCCATTATGTTGCTGAGTTGTTTCAGTCAGCTCCGACTCTTTGTGACCTTATTTGGGTTTTTTTTGGGCAAAGATACTGGAGGGGTTTGCCATTTCCTTCTCTAGCTCATTTTACAGATGAGGAAACTGAGGCAAACAGAGTTAAGTGACTTGCCCAGGGTCACACAGCTAGTGTGTCTGAGGCCACATTTGAACTCAGGTCTTCCTGATTCCATCCACTGCACCACCTAGCCGCCCATAGTGCTATAGGGAACAGAAACATTTTAAGGGTGAGGTCATAAAACATTTTTAAGGGAAGGGGAGCTGGCAGCAGTAGCCTGCTGCTGCCTAAAAACTGTGACTGCCATGAAAGAGACTTTCTCTGTCATGCCCACCCTGGAAAAAAGCATCTGAGTAAGGCTCAATCAATTTTTGTGTCATGCATTGAATGAATGGAAAATTCTACAGTCATGATGGATTGTTGGGACTATACTGTAAGCTAATGTTTTTGTAACTAATTCACTAAGCCCAAGGAAACAGCTTAGGAGTGTGTTTGCAACCCCTGGATACTGAGTCCCTCATGGGAAGGGGGACGGGGCACAAAGCTCCAAGACCACTTCTGGCTTATGGAAAGGGTGGGGTATTTGTCCCAAACAGAACAAGCTTGGGAACCAGATGCCCACTGTTTTCTTTCCCAAAGTTCACTTCTTTTTAAAGTCCTTTCAGTATTTTGATTGTGGCATGGAGAAAGCAGGAGTTATGGGTAAGCCTTATCTTCAACCTCTCACTTTAACAACCTGGGATAAAGAACTGGAGGGTCCAAGTTCCAAACCCAAACTTCCAGCTTTATCACTTGAATGGCCCAAGGCAAACCATTTTACTGCTCTGAGTCTCCGTCTAAGATTGTAATAATCACTGAACCAATCCAAGCCTCAGTTTCTTTAACTGTATATACTGAGAAAGTTTAACAAGACGGCCTCCGCGTCTCCTTCCAGCTCTAAATCTATATCCCTACCAGTGTCAATTAAACCAGCGTCTTGCCCCATTCCATGTAAAGGTTTTTTTCTACTGTTTCCTACCACCTCTTCTTGGCATGTAATGAATGGCTCAGGATACCTAATGACCCTGGATCCATGACTACTGCTGGCACAGAATGATGCCTATCTCTTCCTTCTTATATGTTGATGGGACTATAATCTTCCAAGGAGGACCTGAAAACCCCAGATATTCAAGAATTCAAGAATCATGATTTGAACACCAAGAAAGGAAAAATCCCTTTAGGAAAAACTGATTTAATGAGCCCTTCCCAAGAATATAGCTACCATTTAACATAAGAGGGGATCCCAAAAAGCTTTGGCATGCCTTTAGATTAGATAGCTAGATATAGGCAGTGTGTGTATATACATATGTGTAGATGTGTATATACATATACATTATTTGTGCATATATACATACTCACTGCCAACAGATCTGTGGAGAATGGGGAGGAGAAGAGTATCTGGGAGAAGGAGAAAGATTAGATTGGAGATATGATTTACTATGTACAGGGAGCCCCTTATGTGAAAACTCCATCCACTGCTGCAGATGGACAACTGGTCTGCAACAAATAATGTTCAAGAAGCGTCTAAGGCACTGAGAGATTGGGTGATGGTGTGTGATCACATAAGAAAGTACGTATCAGTGGCTAAATTTGAAATCAAATCTTTCTGGCCCTAGGATGCTATGCTGAGAGAAAGATGGCTGGAAATTGATTATGTCTGTGAATATCTACAGGGGTAAAATGAATGAATCATCTGCTTTTTCTGTGCTTTCATTGATGTAGGGAGTTCCCAGGAAGGAAACTCCCTTTACTAATGCACTCAATATCTTTTCTGCAACTTAGAATCAGAGAGACGTTGTGGCATGGCTTTGAGGCTGGCTCTATGGAGAGTGCAGGGGGACCAGGAAAGGCCTCCTGCAAGAGGGGTTATTTGAGGTCAATCTTGAAAGAATCCATGGAAACTAAACTGTAGAAGGGAGAGCATTCTAGGCTTCATGAAAATCTCTTGTTTAGACAATCATTTGGTCCATTCCCCTGCCTCTAGGTGGAACTACCCTTGAATCATCAAGATGTGGCTCATTGCTCAGAATGTTCATTTAAAAGAAGGGATGGAAGGAAAATTGAGAGATCCTCTTAAGAACATCCTCACCCTCCCCTGACACCTCCCTGATGGATAAGATCTCTAGGAGATCCTAGGGTAGTCATCATTAACCTTTCCTGAGGGGTAAAAGCATCCTGGTGTCCTAGAGATTCCCAAGCCTTCCATCCCTTCCACAGTCATTTTCCAGGGGTCTCCTCAGGGAGAGGTCATGGAATCATAGACTAAAGAGTTGGAAGGGCCATCAAGGGTCATCTCATCCACCTCTCTTATTTTCCAGAGGAAGAAATTGACACTCAGAGACAAATGATGTGTCCTGCACATGGTGACAGGGGAGTATTGGGAGGACTTTGCCCCAGGTCCTTTGACCCCCAAATCCCATGCTATTTCCATAACACTCCAGCCCTAAGCCAATCCTGTATTCACTCCACCGGATGCCTATGGACATACCTGTGTGAATGTGTGTAAGTATACATACACATACACAATACATAGCAGTCATTACGGCAGAGTGGTTAGAAGTCAAGAAGTCCTGGGTTCAAGTTTCTCCTCTGATACATACCAGCTGTGTGACCCTGGGCTTAACCTCTTAGTGTTCTAGGAAGCTAAGACAAGAAGTCACAGAGAAGGCACCTACTGCACTGCTAGAGGGACTTTCCTCATCTGGAAGTCCCCTATGTCAATGAAACCACAGGCCAGTCCTTATCCCTATCCTCTTACCCAGAGTAACTCAGAGAGATATGTTCTCCCAGCACTCCAACTGGATTAGCAGAAATAGTGGATATACATATTACTAAGTCCTGTGGTAGCAGCAGCAAGATTGTAATTTAGATATACAAATATATAGATATATGTGTATGCACATATATATCTGAATTATACGTGTAACTAAAATAAATGATAGTAAGTAGTAATAGAAAGACAGACAGAGAAAAAGAAGGAAGGAAGGAAAGAAGGAAAGAAAGAAGGAAGGAAAAAGGGAAGAAAGGATAATAACACAGTGTATCACTAAACAAAGATTCTCTTTTAATGAAAACCAGCCTTGTTAACAACAGAGTTAACCCCCCAAAGGGACTCTGGGTAGGATGATCATTTAAGATGCTAACTTCACAGTTATCTGATGAATCATTCAGCAGGCTGAAAGGTCTCTGTATAGGTCAAGCTCAAGGATTTTAACATTTCTAGACCACAGGCCAGGAGGGTTCATTAATCACCA
Source organism: Vombatus ursinus (assembly GCF_900497805.2). Classification (NCBI taxonomy): domain Eukaryota; kingdom Metazoa; phylum Chordata; class Mammalia; order Diprotodontia; family Vombatidae; genus Vombatus; species Vombatus ursinus. The sequence continues at coordinate 11,669,805 of NW_020943070.1, forward strand.
GAGGGGGGACAGTATGACCAGAGCAGATGAGTAATCTCTTTTTAAGTTGTCTGGACAAAAGCCTATACAGTATACACTACTTGCTTTCCAAAGAAACTCTCTCCCACAGATTAAGAAGCCAACTGTTCTAGCAAGATGGCTTGGGAGACATTTTAGAAAGGGGGGTTCTGGTTTCAAGGGCTACTACTTTGGGCATTCTGCTTTGGCTAAACACTCCATATCAAACCTACTTTGTGTGCCTTAACCAGATCCTTTAGAATCTTGAAACGTCCTGCGGCTTTGTTTTCTCTCAAATGCAAGACATTTCTGTAGTTAGTTAGTATCAGAGGAAGGCAGGAAGGAAGGGAGGGAGGAAAAGAGGAAGGGAAGAAAGGATAGAAAAAGGGAGGGAGGGAAAGAAGGAAAGAGAGAGGAAAGGAGGAAAAGAGGGAGGAAGAGAAGGAGAGAGGGAGGAAGAGCAGAAGGGAGAAAGGAAGGGAGGGAAGGAGAGAAAAAGGAGAAGAATTTACAAAGATAATCATAGGGCTTGGTTATATAGCACTTTAAGGTTTGCAAAACACTTTACTTACATTAACTCAATTGAGCTTCACAAAAACCCAGCAGGAAATAGATACTATATTAGATAAATATTAACTATATGCTATATTATATAAATATCAACCATATTTTACAGAGGAAGCTGAGTCTTAGAAAGGTTAAGTGACTTATTCATAGTCACACAGCCACCAAGTGTCAGATACACGGTCTATAGTAGCATTGATCTGGAGTCAGCAGACCTAGGTTCAAATCTCACCTCAGAAGCTTGCTGGCTGTAAGACCACAGGCAAGGCATTAAGCTTCTTTGGCCTCGGTTCTCTCTACTGTAAAATCAGAGAACCGTACTAGTCGGCATCTGGGGTTGCTTCCAGCTCCAGATCTAAGACCCTCTGATCTCCAATGAGATACTCATTTACAAGGGCTCCCCACATCTTCTGCATATACTTCACAGTCGAGCTTTTTCTCATCCCCACCACCATTGAGTCTTTGACAAGAACACCCTATGATATTCTTACTTTTGTCTTCCTTCACTACTTCCTCTTCAATGAAGCAAAATGGCACAGTGGCTAGAACTGGCTTCTGACCCAAGTTCAAGCCCCAGTTCTGACATACGCTGGTTGTGTGACCCTGGACAAGTCACTTAATATCTCAGGATTCCCAGACAATTCCCTAATGACTATGAGATGCAGAGACAATGCCAACTTGAATTGGAAATGGAAGAGTTTTTTGTTTGTTTGTTTTTCACTAGGGAGTTCCTCATACTAAGGATATGGGAGGTCAAATTGCTACCCATATTCAAAGCCAACCTCAACCTTAAGGTTTTTTCTAAAAATAAATTTAAATATAGAAAAAAATTTAATTTCTTCTAGTTCAAATCCTGATCTGCTAGCATGATACAGTGAAAAATCTGTTGGATCTGGAGTCTAAGATCCGCTGCTTAGCAGCTGGATGACTGTGAGGAAGGCATTTACCTCCCTGTGCCTCTGTGAAACGTCCTCATTTATGAAACAAGAGCATTAAACCAGATAACCCCAAAGGCCCCTTCCATCTCTGAATCTCCAATCCCATTATCCTAGGACTGTTTCCTAATACCTAGCACAAAGCCTAGAACTGTTGCAGGTACCAAATACTGTGTCAAATTAACAGAGTTCCAGGTCCCACAGAAATGTGCAGGAGATGACAAATAAGATTTGAATTCATAAACTTTAAACTAGATGACCCTTAAGAAACAATGGACACGCCAACCATCCTGGAGAACAATTTGGAATTATGCCCATAGAGCTATAAAACTGTGCATACCCTTTGATCCAGCAACATCACTTCGAGGTCTGTATCCTAAAGAGATCAAAGAAAAAGGAAAAGGACCTATTTGTATAAAAATATTTAGAGCAGCTCTTTTTGTGGTGGCAAAGAACTGGAAATTGAGGCAATATCCATCAGTTGTGGAATGGCTGAACAAGTTGTAGTATAATGATTGTGATGGAATATTATTGTGATGTAAGAAATGACAAGAAAATGACAAATCAGAAAGATTTATACAAACTGATACAAAGTGAAGTGAGCAGAATCAGGAGATCACTGTACATAATAACAGCAATATTGTATAATGATCAATAATCAGTATGATGATCTGGGACAATTCCAAATGACCCATGATGAAACAGGCTATCCACCTCCAGAGAGAGAAGGGATGAACTCTGAGTGCAGATTGAAGCAGACTTTTTTTACGTATTTTTCTTGTCTTTTTTTTTTGTTTGTTTGTTTTTTGTTTTTTTGCAAGGCAATTGGGGTTAAGTGACTTGCCCAGGATCACACAGCTAGTAAGTGTCAAGTGTCTGGTCTGATTCTTGTTTTTTTTAATATATGTTTTATGTGTATTTTCTTTTGTAACATGACTAATATGGAAATTTGTTTTGCATGGGAAAAACAAAAAAAAGAAAAAGAAACAATGGACATAACATAAAGAAACATGGGAAGACTAACAGAGACTGATATAAAGTGAAGAAAGGTGAGTCAGATAAATAATATACAAGTACATAGAAATAACTAACAAAAAATGGAAAATAAATATGGCAAAACTATAATGACCAAGTCTGGCTTCAAAGAAGAGGCTTGAGAAGGCATCATCACAGATCCTGCTTCTTACAAACGTAACGGTCTAGGGGTATAGACCTATAAAATCTACCTATAAAATCAGACTTTTCCCATAGGATGTTTAGTTATTCAGGACTTCTTTCTCCCTCTTTTTAAATTCCTTGCTTTAAGGGATTCCACCTTGTGAGGAGGAGGATTAAGGGATACAATGAGAAATGTTAAGTAAAAGGGGAGGGGGGAAGAGAGAGCATTAAAAAAATTACTAAAAACATTTTTAAACTGGACACCCCTTTGTTGCCTTCAACCCATCCCTGGAATTGGCTGTTTCTGTGACTTTATTCCCACCCAAAGTCTGGGTCTCTCCCCAGATGCTGCCCACAGGGAATCTCCACCTGCTATCCTAATCAAGTACCAAGATCCAATCCAAATGCCACCTGCCAGCCAAGCCTTCCCTGACCGCTCGTTGTCCATCAGAGATTAGACCTCTCATAACCTTAGAGCCTCTCTTACCAACTAGTCTTTCATGTTCTTATCTTAGCTTCCCTACTATATTGTAGGCTTCCAGGGGGGCAGCGCTCCAATCTCCCAGCACTTCACAAATATTTTGTTAAACTGAAGCTGGAAGTAGTGAAATCATACCTGGAGATAAAGGAACTAGTTCAAATCTGACCTCAGATACTTACTATGTGACCCTGGGCAGGTCTTTTAATCCCTTTTTGCCTCAGTTTCCTTATCAGTAAAATGGGAAGAATAATAGCTCTTACCTCCCAGGGTTGTTACGAGGATCAAATGAGATAATATGTGTAAAGTACTTAGCACAGTGCCTGGCACATAGTAGGTGCCATATAAATGTTAGTTTTATTATTATTTTATTTAAATACTGGCTCTGTCTCTTATTACCTATATGACCTTGGAGAAGTCATTTGCCTTCTCTAGGTCTCAGTTTCCTCATCTTTAAAATGAGGCGAATGGACAAGATGACCTCTAAGGGTCTCTTCCCACTCTCAACCTATCATCAGTTTCAATGAAATAGAGCAATCAGAGTAGCTGGTCCTACTTGCTGACTCAGTCACCGTTTCCAACATTAAACTCCTTTTGACGTAACAGTCACACCTCCGAACCACTGTGGAATTTCTCCAGAGGGCTGAGGGTTCCAAACTTTTAATTGGTGCATTTAATCTTCACCTCATCCCAGAGTTGACAAGACCATGGAAACACGTCCTACATTCTGTTTGCTTCTACTGGGCACAGAGGGGGAGGCATCATTTCAATACAATCACCAGGAGTCACTGCCCATCCCAGACTGGGCAGTGACGTGTCTGTGCACCCAGGTCTCTCTTCAAGTCACTCCATCCTTAACTTAAGAGCATTCTAGACTCCACCATGGGCTAGAATAGTGATCCCGCACCTCAATTCATCAATCAGTTGTCTCCAGCTCAAGATGGATTTTATTTGATGAGTGGCTGACTTTGGATTTAAAACATACACAAACTAAGGTTCAACAGTATGCAGAGTCATTCCAAGTCAACTCAATAAACATTTATTTAGTGTTGACTACTGTGTGGTAGACCCTGGTAGGTACAAAGGTGAATGATAGCTAGGTGGCATGGCAGATGGGGTGAGGGTTCTTGGAATAAGGAAGACCTGAGTTCAAATCCTGCCTCAGATACTTACTGTGTGACCCTTTCCGACTCAGTTTCCACATCTATAAAATGGGGTTACAATAGCATTTACCTCACAGGACTATTGTGAGGCTAGAATGAGAATGTATGTATCTTGCATTGCATTTATAATACCATAAATAACAAAGTAGATGCTCATGTGCATTGCCAGAGGGTGTGCTACACACTCATGAGATCCCAGGTCCAATGCACTGTGTACGGTCATTACATGTGGTTGTGATTTATACTCCAATAGCAGTACTATAATGTACACGAAGGAATGGATCATGTCTCTTCTAAACTTTGTAGGGCCTTCCCCAATCCCCATCTCTTACAATTCTCTGTTCACACTTTGCTCTGCAAACTAATGTTTACCCAATAGATTTAACTTCATATATTTACTCATTTGTTGAAAAATAACATATCATACTGTTTGCGAACAGCCTACTCTAAGAGGAGCTAGATGACACAGTGGATAGAGCCCTGGGCCTGGATTCAGGAAGACCAGAGTTCAAATCTGGCCTCAGATGCTTACTAGCTGGGTGAGACTCTGGGAGAGTCACTTGACCCTGTTTGCCCCAGTTTCCTCATCTGCAAGATGAGCTGGTGAAGGAAATGGCAAACCACTCAGTATTTTTGCCAGGAAAACCTCAAATGGGGTTATGAAGAGTCGCACGCAACTGAACAATAACAAAGCCTACCCTATGCAAAGTAGCCTGTTCTAGGCACAGGGGGAACCAAAGATCAGTAAAAGGTGCTGGTCTGCTGCTCTCTTTGGGAGCTCCCTTTGGCCTGGAAAGAAGCTGAGAATTGCTTCATAACCTGGTTTCCTGCCACCATGATTTTTTTTTTTCCCCAGACATGCAAATTTGTCAGGTTTTACTATAATTAGCTGACTCAAAAAAAGTATAATTCCTGCTTTAAATGATCTAATGAAGATAGGGCCGAGCAACTAATCAGAACTTTGGCTTGCTTGAAGTAGGAATAATTTGAGTTGCTTAATAAAATAACAATTAAAAACCTTCTACTCTGATGCTTAATAAATCAGAACGTGAATGGAGAAAACATCTCAACAAGGGCTCCCAAGAAGCAGCCTCCACATGCATTATTTTCTTCAATGTGGCAGAACGGTGATTAACAGATCCAGCGACCTTGAATTTTGCCCCACAGGGAAAGCCAAGGAATGTTCCTTCTCAGAATCCACAGGAAACACGGGATAGGTGGGAGGAGGGCTGCTTCTCCTACCCCACCCCCACTCCATGATGTCAGATCAACTCTACTCAATCAGGATCACACTAATGATGGGCTAAAAAGGCCCTTTGGGCTCCAAGCTGAACCAGTCATTGAAGTAGGACTCTCGTCACAGAGAAAATACAATTAGAAAATGGTTACTGTTCTAGTTGACTGACTCTCCAATAACGAGATTTAAGAAATAAACAAGGATCTCTGTCAGAAAAGTTGAAGACGCCTTCAAAAGATAAAGAAGGAGGGAGTGAAGGAAGGAGTAACCCAAAGATAGAAGAACAGAAAGAAAAGACTTCAGGTCAAGCCAACAACAATTCACAGAGAGAGGCAACGTGGTATAAGCAACAGGGCGCTGGACTTGGAGGCGGGAGGACCAGGGTTCAGATCCTGCCTTGGACACTAGTTGTATGATCCTGAGCAAGCCATTTAATTTCTGTGGGTCTTTATTTCCTTATATTCCAAGTGGGAGGATTGGACTCTGGCCTTCAAGGTGGTTTCCAGTTCTGATCTATGAACCTATGTAAGCAATACCAGGGCTGCTAGGTCGCACAGTGGATAGAGCGCTGGGCCTGGAGTCAGGAGGACTCATCTTCATGAGATCAAATCTGGCCTCAGACACTTACTAGCTGTGTGACCCTGGGCAAGCCACTTCACCCTGTTTGCCTCAGTTTCCTCATCTGTAAAATGAACCTGAGGAGGAAATGGTAAACAATTCCTGTATCTTTGCCAAATGGGGTCATGACGAGACCTCACAACATTACAAAACTGTAATATTATGAGAAGACTAGAAGTCTTCCTCTTGATAAGAGTCAGGAGTCCTGGTTTCAAATCCTACAGGTGAGTCACCTCATTTCTCTTAGCCTCAGATTACCCATCTGCAAAATGAGAAGACTAGACTGAATGGTGTCTAAGGTCTTTTTCAGTTCTAGATCTATGCTCTTAAGCAATCACCGATACATTTAAATCTTTAAAGGGGTTAGGTTTTTTTTCCCTAAAAAAATCACCTTGCCTAGAGAAGACTAGAGATGGGGATAGACAAAGCTCTGAGCAGTTAGACATGAAAAATGTCTTCAAGCACTTGCAAGATTAGACTAGTCTTACCCATTGAGAATGAAAAGCAAGGGGAAGTTAAAGTCAATCATGTTTAGTTTCATAAGTCAGACTAAATAAACAGTTATAATCACCTACTATGCACCAAGCACCAAGGAGAGAGAGAAGGAAGGGAGGAGGAGAAAGAAAAGGGGAGGGGGAAGAAAGAAGGAAAGGGAGGAGGGGAGAGAGGGAGAGGGAGAGAGAGGAGGAGAGGGGGGAGAGAGAGAGAAGGAGAGGGAGAGAGAGAAGGAAGGGGGGGGGAGAGAAACCCTGCCTTCGAGGAAGCGACATTTTAATGGTGGAAAACAACAGACATGAAACAGGGCTCACTTAGGCATCTTACCATCTGCCCTCCCACTGGACACGCAATTGCCAAGTTCTGAGGCCAGTCAACATGTCATGGTTACTTTTTACTGGGAACTATTTGGGAGGGGGGTGACTAGGGGGCACAGTGGATAGAGACTTGGAGTCAGGAAGACCTGAGTTTGAATCCTGCCTCAGACACTTGCTAGCTGTGTGATGCTGGATAAATCACTTACCTGCTTTGTGCCCCAGTTTCCTCATCTGTAAAATATGATCCATATTTTACAATTAACAACACATACCCCACAGGGTTGTTGTGAGTACCAAATGAGTTCATGTCTATAAAACACTTTGCAAACTTTAAAGCATTATATAAATACTGGATATTATTATTATTGTTTCAGGTAGGAGTTTGGAAAAGATGGGCTTGGATAGAAATTCCTTCTTTCTCTAAGATTCCACCATTCCAGGATGTAGCAGAAACTCTGATGCCACTCCAGTGACCTTTCTTGTCCAAAAGTAGTGGCTCGTGTTGGAAGCTAACTGTCGTTTTCAGGGGCAGGAGCCAAGGTGGCTGATGAAGGAGAATTCAGTTGATTGAAGAGAAGGGAAGACAGCTAAAGTGACATCAGATTGGTTTCACTGGGATTTATTCCAGGGCAGGTACAACGATCATTCTTCCCCAAAGAGCACACCTCTAACAAGCTCCCAGGCAATTTTAATTTTCAATGAGCCATCCACACCATAAAAGACCTTGTGGAACATTTAATGATAGAGCTGCAGCTTCCAGAGTTTTTACTACAAGTGCTTCTAGAATTTTCTAGGAAAAAACCCAGAATGGGGCTAGACAAGAGTGAGAGTCCTTTTAACTTAACTTTGTTTCATAGGTGGCTTGGTCATCCCCAAGTGGCCAATCCAATAGCCATAATCCTCTTCTTAATTAACTGGGCCTGTATTCAGGAAGGAGACATAATCTGTTGCTGGCATCACACAACTTCCAGAACCTGGGCTCTGCAAATGCCCAACAAGGACCCAGGATTACCACCGCACCATGATGAGATCAAAGGTCATGAAAGGGCTCAAAGTAACCTTAGTTCATTGGGCATACCTCACTCATTTTATTGATAAGGAAACTGAGGCATATATAGTACACATATTATCCCATTTCATCTTCAGAGGCAGGCAGTGATTAAGTGACTTTCCCAGGGTCACACAGTCGGGTCTTCCTGCTTCCAAGTCCCACATTCTAGCAGTTACCTCATATTATTTTCTCACAACAGTCCACGATAAGAATGGGGCAAGACTTCACTTGAGAGACCACAGTGAGCTACCGAGGGAGAGGAACTTCATTTTCCAAACTCAAGCTTTGGCTGAAGTGCTCACGGCAGGACATCAAGGCAGGTGCGACCCATCGGCAAGAAAGCGGGACAATGAGGTGCCACGGAAGAGTCCACACGAAGAACTATTTTTATGACCGACATTTAATAAAGTCTCCTTTTCTTCCTCCCATCAGATCTTCCTTCAGACCTGTGGAAGCCTTTCATATGGTTTATGGTTCTGTTTCTCCAATTGTCACTATCCATCCCTTGCTTGGTGCACATTTGAAATACGCCTGAGGTAAGCCAGGAATTATGAGAGAGTGGTGGGCGAGTATCATGGTGCAGAGAAATGAGTGATGGACCCAATGTCAGGGTTCAAGTCCCACCTGTATGACCTTCGGCAAGTCACTCGATCTTGAAAGGGCTCAGTTTTCTCATCTAAAATCCAGACCCCTCATTTTACAGAGGAGAAAACTCAGACTCAAAGAGGATCATAGATTTAGAGATGGAAGGGACCTCAAAGGCAACGTAGTTCAACCCCTTCATTTTAGAGAAGAGGAAATTGGTCAATCAGGAATATAAAGCATCCCAGGACTAATAGGAGATGAAGGCTCTAGATTTCTGGGATGGGGGAAAGAGAACGTTGGGAGGGAGGGAAGAGAGAGAGACGGGGAGAGACGGGGAGGGAGGAAGGGGAGACAGAGATAGCGAGAGAGGGAGGAAGAGAGGGAGGGAGGAAGAGAGGAGAGGTCACTAGAATAGCAAGTTGCTGATGAGTTCCCAGAACTCCGCAGGGATACCTAGCTCATTCTGACTACCAGCTCGAACTAAACAAAGAAGAGTAAGTTGAGCTTCCAGAAATAACCTGCCAGGCTTGAAAAATCTCTCTGGGCCCTGGGAAACGCCCACTCCCTGCTCCCCAGAGGTACCATTTCCCAGCTGGTCCTTAAGCAATATCAGAGCACTAAAAACCCAATCGATTTCTCTCTCCCTCTGTGCTTGTGGTCCTGGTGTGTGTGCATGTGCATGTGTGTGTGTCTGTGTCTGTCTGTCTGTCTGTGTGTCTCTGTACACACACACACGTCTCTCCATATGATGAAGCTTCTGCCTCAGCCCTGTCCTGAATCCTGACCTGAAAGGAAAATTCCTCTTAAGTGCTATGAAATGAACCCATCTAAAAAGCGACATGGCCTGACCGGACTCCAGTGCTTTTGGCATGAGGTTCATTCTCGGCTCCATCCCAGGGCTGCTGGTCTGCTCCTCTGTCTTTCTTTTTACAACCGTGCCCTTGATTAGTGAATCTTCCTGCATCTCCCGTCTGGGGGTGCCCCTCTCACCAGGGACCGGCCTGCTCTTCAGAAACTGCCCCAGAGCTCTCGGACAAAGAAGGCCAAGATGCCGCCATCCCAGGACTTCAGCCTCAGCCTTCCCCCTACCTTGTCTAACGCTGCCTGTCAAAGTGCCCCCTCCTCTGTTTCTCTTCGATCCATCCCTTCCCCCTCACTCCACTCATGACACAGCCCCCCTGGGTCAGGTCCTCATCTCCCAGCCCACCGGAGCCTCGATCTTGAGTTAGAAATCACCTCAAAGGCCAACTAATCTGACCCCTTCTTTTTACAGATGAGGAAACTGAGGCCCAGGGAGTTAGTGACCTGTCCAAGGTCACATAGGCAGAGCCAGACTTCAAACTGAGGTCAATGGATTGCAGATCTGCAGCTGGAAGGGACCCCCAGAGCCATCTACGTCAGCTCTTCCTTTAACAGACTAGGAAAAGGTAAATGACTTGGTCATTCAACAAAGGTATTAAGGTTACCCAGGAATAAGCAGCCAAGGTGATATTTGAACCCAAGTCCTCTGACAGCTAGGGGGCGCCATAGTGCACTCATCTTGAGTTCAAATCAGGCCTCAGACACTTACTAGCTGTGTGACCCTGGGCAAGTCACTTCACCCTGCCTCAGTTTCCTCATCTGTAAAATGAGCTGGAAAAGGAAATGGCAAACCCCTCCAGCGACTTCCCCAAGAAAGCGGGGTCACGAAGAGTCAGACACGACTGAACAACAACTTCTGAATCTAAAGCCAGTACTCCTTCCCCATGCTGCCTCATCTCTTTATCCTCAAGGACTAACCCAACCCTTGGCACCCAGTATGAATTTAATAAGTGCTGGCTGAATTGAATTGAGTTGCCAAATATACAGAAGTAAGTTCATTTTCCCTGGACCACACAATTACTAAGTGTCAGAGGCAGAATCCAAATCCAGGTTTTCCTGACTTCAACCCACTCTATCTACCAGCTCCCTGTTGTCTTTGTTGTGTTTAATTAGCATTCTTATTTGCTCTCAGTCCCAATTTTTGCTGTAACCTTATTCGAATCCCCCCCACCATCGCCACCCACACATACACTTGTCTAAGTCTGAGGGCTTGTGAGACTTTGCCTGGCCCCGGTATAGTCCTGTTTATATTTGCATAGCAATGCGATGTAAAACTACCTCTTCCCCCCCGTCCTTCGTTGCCTTTTGAAATGACTAAAAATCTAATGTCTCCAGCATTTCATAGAATCAAGCAACGCGTCATATGAACCAAGCATCAGCCGTCTCTGCAGAGCTGGTCTAATAATAATCCGGGCTTATGTAATGCCCTTCATCGGAGGAGCTCTGAATACCCTGCCAACAAGCCCACTCATTAATTCTCTGGGTCACGGACTTTACCTTCTCCTACTCTGGCATACTCCGAAAGGACTGTCTACAGAGTTGGGGGAACACAGTAATAAGCTTTCCAGTATAGTCAGCTAGTTAACAGGCATTTATTAAGTGCTTACTGTATGTCAAGTGCTAGAATATAAAGAGGGGCAGCTAGGGAGAGAGTGTTGGGCCTGGAGTCAGGAAGACTTGAATTCAAATCCAGGCTTAGACATTTCCTAGCTGCGTGACCCTGGGCAAGTCACTTAAGTTTGACTTAATCCACCGGAGAAGGAGGGGGTGGAGAGGAAGAGACAGGAAAGGAGAGAGAGGACAGATCCTCTAAATTTTACAAATAGATTGCAAGCATGTCGGTGGCCATCGACAGAAGGAAGCTAGATGGTTAGAGTAGCAATCAAATGAAAGCATGACCTTGGTGGTCTCAGCGGCAGCAGAAATCCAACAGGAACTTGATGACTCACTCGAAGAGAAATAAGTAGGAGATTATGGTCAGGTGCTAGAAAATGAAAGAGGAAGGGAGACTCCGAAAGGTTAAGTGTTTGGGCTACATCAGCGGCCGCAACAAGAATTGACTGGAAATGACTTCCTTCAGAGTACCATCCTAACCAGCTGACTAAATGGGACAGGCATTCGACCCAGTTTTACATTTTAGAGCTCATCGATCAATGGGCTCAATTCCATTCTGACATAAGTTTTCACTTTTCCACGGTCTGCTGCCAACTAGTTAAAAACTCACACTCCCTTCACCAGCTCCGTCAGCAGTCACCAGTCACCACGGAATAAGCTCTTCCCTTGCACGGATTCATAGAGTCTTGGCATTGGAAGGGCCCTCAGGTGAGCTAGTCTGGCTCACACCAAAATCTTAAATCCCTTCCTAGACCATCTCCCAACAAGTGGTCAAGACGTCTCTGCTTAACCAATGACCAGGAACTCACTACCTCACTAAATGGCCCACTCTATTTTTTTTTTTTTTGGATACCATCACCACTGGATCGTATGTTTGGAGCAAAGAGACGCAGAGACACTGAGAATGAGAGATCAAAAGTGAGTGAAAGACAGACAGACATAGATAAACACAGAGAAAGAGACAGAGACACACAGAGAGTCAGATCAAGATCGAGAGACAGACACACCCACACAGAGAATAAGTTTGAGAGCAAGAGAAAGAGAGAGACATAGACGAGGCAACAATGGCCCAGGGGAATGTGAGCTCCTTACCCAAGAAGACACAGGCAATAGGTAGGATTTGAATTTGAACCCAGCTCCCCTGACTCTAGAGCTGGGTTGGAAGCTTTTTATTTATCAAGCTAAAATTTGCCTCCCTGTTACCCACTGGTCATAGTCTTACCCTCCTTAGCCGAGGAGAATAAATAGTCTTCTTTCCCCTCATCTCTACCTCCTGGCTTCCTTCACGTCTCACCTTCCTTCAGGTTATACTTTCTCCAAGAAGCCTTCCCCAGTTCTCTATAACCTTAGTGCCTTTCTTCTAAAATTACCACCAAAGTATCTTATCAATGCATATCTTCTTGGTATTTTTATTTGCATATTATCTCTGCCATTAGCCTGTAAGTTCCTTGAGAGAAGCAAGGACTTTTCCTGTTGTTTTTGTTTGATGTATTTGTTTTTGTTTTGCCTTTCTCTGTACCTCAGAGCTTAGAACAGTGTCTAGCACCTAGGACATCCTTAATAAATGTTTGCTAACTCAAGACACCTCAAATATTTCAATTCATTTTTAAAAAGCATTTATTAACTGTATACTAGGTGCGCGGCACTAGGCTAGGAGTGAAGCCACAAAGGCAAAACAGTCCATTTCCCTCAAGGAACTTGCATTCTATCGGAAGACAAAACACAAAACAAATAAATGTCTATACAAAATAATTCCAAAAGAGAGGGAGCATTAACAGTCTCTTCTAGAAGGTGGCACCTGAGCAGTGCTTTGAAGGAAGTTGAGGAATCCTAGCAGGTGGAGGCAAGAAGGTGATCAATTCCTGGCATGAGGAAATCAACCATTTGTACAAAGGCATAGAGATACAAGGTGGAACTGCCTGTAAAGGAACCCAAGAAGTTTGCATCGAATGGAGAGAAGAGCAGAGATATGAACCGATCCTAGACATGTAGGTGGGAGCAAGATGGTAGAGAACACTAAGTGTGAGGAATCGAAAGTTTGTGCACCCCCCATCCCACACCCAGTCTTTTCCTCTCCAGGCTTGAACATTCCTTGTTCCTTCAACTGATTCTCATATGGTAGCATTTCTTGTTATAGTGGTCATACTTTGGACACACTTCAGTTCATCAATGATCCTCCTAAGATACAGAGAGCTGAACACAAAACTTAAACGTGGCCTGGCCAGAGTAGAGAGCAGTGTTCTTTTGCCCATCACTCCTCAAAGGCCAGTGAAGGAAGAAATCTCCCTTTGCTATGCAAAAAAACAACAGAAACAAACGAAACAAAAAAAACTACACACACACTCTAGGCTCAGTCTTTTTTGCAGAAACACGACCTTGAAAGCCCCTAAAATGTTTGCTCTGGGGCTGTCTCACAAGAAAGCAGTATCCTGGAAACAGACAACTGACCTATTCCAAGTAACAACTTACACCAGGCATGCTAATCTGACTCATCAATGGAGCAAGATTTAAAAGATCAAAGATTCTCAGGAACTGACCTTGCCCTCGGTGGTTTTAGTTATAGGAGTTTTATTCCTTCTGTTGTTCTAATTCTTCATGAAATCTCCTTTTCTCACTCTTGGGACCTATCAATCTTTACAGTTATATCTTCTCCTGAAACTTGAGCACAGGGGTCCTATCTTGTACATTACTTACAGGGGAAGGGGGAACAGGGGACACTGGATTTAGAGATGGAAGACCAGGCTCTGCTACTGACTGCCTATGTGACCTTGGACAAGTTACTTAACTTCTTGGCTTCTGTTTTCCCATCTGTAAAATGAAGGGGAGGAGGAATGAACCAGATGCTTAAGATCCCTTCGAGCTCTAAACCTACGATCCAATACCCTTCCAGGAGGCTTAATACTAGCTTTATTCTCTTCACAATAGCCATATTTCCTTGACTTACAAATCAATGATTCATGCCCTCCGGTGGCCAGTTTTGAGGTATCTGCTTTACACGCTCATGGCATATTTTTCTAATTGGAACCAGTGGCCCCTACCGCAAATATCTATAGGGTGCCCCAAACACAACCCTTAATGAATACAGCCTGTAAGGGGCAGTGGGGTGAGTGGGGGGAGTCAGAGATACCACAGCAGTAAAATAAAAACAAAATAAGCCCAGGAACCAAATGGTCCCAGATTCACTTCTTTCAGGACTCAAGGAGAGGCTCTCTCTTCCCCCTCCAACCAATCAAACCCCCTTCTCTAGGCTACCCTCACAAAGAAAGCCTCAGCAAGAAATCCATTAACACCTCACTGGGGCAAACCCCAAGCCCTGCTGGGAGAAACTTCAAAAGGAGAAGCCGCAGTACCCACCCCAAGGAAGCTCCCCATCTTGGGAAGCAGATAGAACAACGTCAGGAAGGCAATGAGTAACCTAGGCTAGAATCAGAGAGCCACCAGGAGGGCACTGAGGCTGGAAGGGGCCTGAGAGAGCTCGGGGGCCTACTAGACCCCAGGTTACATAAGGCCTTTGGTTTATGACCAGAGAATTGGATTAGACTGCATTGGTAAAAAGGGTACATATACCTGCCTGTTCTAAAAGAAAGCAGAGCTAGGGTGGGTGGGGAAAGGGGGGAGAGAAAAGAGAGACAGATGGAGAGGGAAGGACAGAGGCAGAGAGGAGACAGGCAGCCACACACATCAATGTTGCTTCATGTGTGCCTTGGCAGAGGAAGGAACATTTTTGGAGGTGCTTTTGGTTGTGATGCAGGGACATCCCTAGCCATAAGGCTGAATCATTTATTCTGGGGTGACTTAATTCCTCTGAACCTGTGTTTACCATTAAAAGTGTAACAAGATCATCTTTGTAAAGCACTTTGGACTTAACTTTACAGTGCTCTTTCAACCTGAGACTCTCTGAACTCATCTTCACCTTCAAACTGCTAGGTTTTAAATACAAATACTTGTGTCCTTTCCTCCCTACCTAGCCAGAAATTCTTTCTGCCTTTACCCAGCCCAGGTCAGCTGCTGGGGACCCTGAAATCCATCTGTGCTTCCCTGCTCCAGCAAAATACAATTGGAGAGACCATTTGTGCTACAAAAATCTTGAGAGTGACAGCTAAGTGGCGCAGTGAATACAGCACCGGCCCTGAAGTCAGGAGGACACGAGTTCAAATGCAGCCTCAGACCAAACACTTGATACTTATTAGCTGTGTGACCCTGGGCAAGTCACTTAACCCCAATTTTTTTAAGGCAAAAAAAAAAGCAAAGAATCTTGAGAGCTTCTAATCTGGCCTCTTTATTTTACTAAGGAAGCAGGGCAACCCATCAACAAGGCTTTATGAAGCACCTACTGCGTGCTAGGGGTCAGGGATACAAATCCAAGAAGGAAGCAGTCCCTGCCCATTCTCCTGGAGGGATATAACACATATAAAGACTTGGAGGCCAGGGAAGAAAACTTTGTGTATAGGGAGGGCCTAGGCAGTTATCGGGATAGTGAGTAGACCCATAGGGCAATATTGATTATCTTACCCTTTCCAACAGCAATGGTAGAACTTATTTGATTATTGTTGCTGGACCAACAAATAGAAAGGGCCTTTCTCAAAGTTCTCATAGCCCTTCCTTGGTCTGTAGCATAGATTTATTTGGGCTGGAAGGAAACTCAGAGGCCCACGCCCTCATTTTACATATGGGGAAACTGAGGCTAGAATAATCAAGTGGGTTCCTATGGCCACACAGGCAGTAAGCCTCACAATATCTACTTATTTCTACTCCTGTCTTGACTCTCTTCAAATAATAAGCTTTCTGGGGGCAGGCATCGAGCATCCCACCCACTAAGACTTAAAGAAGGCTTTTTCACAGTAACAAATGATGAATAAACACCTATTTTCTCTTGGTTTCAAAATCCACATTATTTCTACAGTAACTACCAAATGTAGGGGGAAGGCTCATCAGACAAAGAGACGATTTAGGACTCACTGCTAGGCAGCTAGGTGGATAGAGCACTGGGGCTAGAATCAGATAGACCAAAGTTCAAATCTAGCCTCCAAAACTCACTAGCTGTGTGACCCTGGGCAAGTCACTTAACCTCATGTTCCTTAGCTGTAAAATGGACGTGATAATACTAGCACCCACCACCAACGGTTATTGTGAGAATCAAATGAAATGATATTTTTAAAATGCTTAGCACAGTCTGATATATAGTAGGCATTATATAAACACTTAATTCTTTCCCTCCCTCATCTTGGAATAGGACACACAGTAGGCTCCAGTCTGACAAACTTGGCAAATCCTAAATGTGTGACCCTAGGTAAGATCCTTAAGCTCTCATTTCTCCCAGATGATCCTTTAAACCCAAAAGCTATGAATGACTGACCATTCCATATGAGTAGAGAGTTTCCATACCAAGAGTTGCCCACAAAGGTTTGGCTTTTTTAATCACTCTTTACAATATCTATGGCAAATATTTACAAGCAATGAAAACCCTGATCTTTATTTGCTGAAGATAGAATAAACTCTTAAAAATAATAAATTGACTGTTTGACATTTAACTAAGGACTTACATTTTATTTGCATGCAAGACTCGGGAGATTAAAGTTCTTAGCCACTGGGTTTATGAAAATAAACAGGATATTTCAGAGCAAGCGGAGACCCCATTTTTTTTAAATATGAGGATATCCATAAAACACTTTGTAAACTTTAAAACATTATATAAATGTTGGCTATTAATTATTATGATTCTTAATAGCAGTCCAGAGACTATACCATGCATGCAGTAGGCATACAATAAGTGTTAATCTAACAAATCTCTCTTTGATATAAGAATCTGTTTTGAAAAGAGGTCGACTTTCTTTGCTTGCACCCTATTTCACCATATTCTTGGTTTCTTCTCTTCTCCTCGGCCACTCTCAGAGCATCTATACCAGCTCATGTGAGAGATCACTGAGGGTCAGTGATTATCTCTAGAAACAAACTTTCTACAAGTCAACCCTGACTGCCAAGCAAAGACATCTCTGGGTCTCTTTGTAAGCTTTGACAGAAAGGTTGCCAGTCAGAGTAGTTTAATCTGCCAGGTTTCACTGTTTATACTTGCAAGTAGGGTGCCTGGGGGACTCTTTGGAGGCAGCTCATGGAAAAGCAGAGCTTGGGGTTCATATAAACTCTCTCCTAAGGTGGGATTCTGTCACGGGGTTCCAAAGGGCTAAAGGCTTAAAATTAACAGTCAGCCTCAGAGAATATTGGAGCTGGACAAGATCAGGGTTGGGAGGAACCTAAGAACAGAGCATGTCAGAACTAGAAAGCATCTTCAAAAACTATGATGTTGGGTGATAACACACCCTAGAATACAGAATGTTAGGATAAAATGTCAGAACCTGGGAGGAACATTAGAACAGAAGAGGTTAAAGCTAGATGGGGCCTTGGAACAGAGAAATGTGAAAATGGGGAGGGATCTTAGAACATACGACGTTAGGACACAGAATGTCAAGAGCTGAGAAGAACCATAGAAAGGAGAATGTCAGAGCCGCAAAGCACCTTCATAAATGGAATGTCACAGTGGAAAGGTATCTTAGAACACGGAATGTTGGGAAATAGGATGGCAGAGCCTGGGAGAGACATTAGAATAAATAACATCAAAGTTAGACAGATCTTTACGTTGCAAAATATCACAAGTTTAGAGGGACTTGAGAATACAGAAGGATAAGACATAAAATGTCAGACAGGGAAGAAACCTCCGTTCCAATACCCAATTGGTGTTGGAAGTCATGGAAGCTCAGAATTCCCAGGCTCAAGAGATGCCCCAATCTTGGCCAATGCAGTAGATAGAATTACAGGTGTGTGGCACCAGGCCCAGGCCAACTGTCATTTAATGAGTCCTCTTAAAAATGCCCAAAGAGATTTATCTTGGTTTTTGCTGGTGGTGGTGGTAATAATTTGGTGTGGTTTGAGGGCAGAGGGGAAGCAGAAATCATCGTGGTGGAGAAGACACAGTACAGGCTTGGGAGTCAAAAAACTCAAACAATGCTACTAATCAGCTGGGTGACCTTGGGCATGTCACTTCTCTCTGGGCCTCAGTTTCTTCATTTATAAAATGAGAAGATTGGATTAGTTGATTTCCAGTGTCTCATCTGGTCTTTTTAAAAAAAAAGTCCACGGTACAAAGATTTTAACTCGATCCTTTACACCAGAATTTCATTTATCAGATGCAATCCAGCTATTGTCTTTCCCTCCCCCCTTTCCTCTCTCCCTAGAAGATTCATTTGAGCTGCTGCCTCCCAGTTGTTACAGTGAAAGAGTCAAGGCCAACAGCATTCTGCTGGGAGAGCTAGAGGTCCTATCTCTACAATAAGGCATATCTAGTCCATGGATGAATTCTCTTAAGGCTGCAGTGAAAACTTCCCGACTTCCACTGATACTTCCTAACTCTCACTTCTAGCTGAGTAGGGACAACTAAATTCCACCTCTTCCTTGTTTTAGGGCCCATATGGCAGGGTCCTCACATGATCAAGGCCCCTCCTCCTGAGTCTCTTTGCATCTGAGGAAAAATTCTCATCTTCCTTTCTGAGCTTATCATCTCCCTCTTTTTTAAAACTTAAAAAAAATTAAAAAATTCTTAAAATTCTTAAAAATGTCCTTTGATCTTAATTTTTTCCAATCCATAAGCATTTATTCTCTCTCCCCCTCAAAACAATTTTTTAAAACCATCTTAATAAATAGACATAATCTAGCAAAATAAATTTCATATTGGTCATTGTCCAGAAATCTCATTCTTCATCCTTTCTTTGTATCACCAGCTCTTAGCAAAGTGTCTATCCAGCACATAGTAGGCTCCTGATAAATGATTATTGATTGACCGACCGACCCGAGCTCCTAACATCTCCAACAGGAGGTGGGTAGCCCAATCCATTTTCAGTCCCTCTGAATCATGGCTGGTCATGGTTCTATCAGAGTTCTAAAGACAGCCAAGCTGTCATCTTTTCCTTTTCCTTCAAACGATACTAGGGCTAGACCATATAAAGGACCCTAAAACTCAGTCTAACTTCAGGAAGCACTGGAAATGCTAAAGGGAAGGGGGAAACCTGCCGCTGAGAGCGCAAAGGTCCATACGCCTCATTATGTTGTATTTCCTCTTCTCGATTTTCAGCTGATCATACAGCAAGGTATTGGTACTTACAAGTAAATATTGACTTCCTTAAAAAAACAGTAACAACAGCAACAACATGGTATTGGATTTGGGGCAGCTGGAAAAAAAAAGACTAAAGCCGAGGAAAAGTCAAAAATGGGATTTCCTTAATCAGCAAAGGAAACCCGGAGTCAAGATTTCAGACCGTGTCCAATTTTGTTTATTTCTAACTCACGTTTCAAAGGAATGTTGTACGCTCTGTGAACAATAAGAGAGGCAGAACACATCACAGGCTCTCAAGACTGATGACATTTGCTTTCCTGAGCTGCTGACGCAAGCGAAGGCCAAAGAGTGTCTAATGAGTATTTTACACACACACACACACACACACACACACACACACACACACACACACA
>NW_020943070.1:11689404-11728081 GCF_900497805.2 Vombatus ursinus
ACACACACACACACACACACACACACACACACACACACACACACACACGTTCCTGGGCAGGATTTGACTGACATTTTTCCCGTCCATTTCCAGAAAAAAATAAATCTTCCTATGTTGAGAACCTCCCCTAGCTAATACTTATCCAGTGGATCTCGGAGAAGACATGGCCCCATGATGTCACTGGACCTCTTCAAAATGAAGAATGAATCATATTGAACAGATCAGGCTCATTTGTACCAGTTCATAATTATTCATAATAAAATCAATTTTTAAAATTGATTTAAAAAAAATTGGAACACATGAGGACCAATGTTGGCTTTAAGCCATATACTCAACTACCAGCAGTCTGATACAAAAATCCAATCCAATTAGCAGTAAGCACTTATTATCAGGCCCTATTAAAACACCAAAGGACAGTTCCTGTCTTCAAGGAGTTAGCATTCTACTTGAAAGAATCCAATGCTCAAGTGAAAATAATAATAAGCACTTATATAGCACTTTAAGATTTACAAGGCATTTTACAAATATTATTTCATTTGATCCTCACAACCACCCTGGGAGATAGATGCTATTGTTATTGTTGTTGTTATTATTATTATTACCCATTATCATTATTTACATTTTACAGATGGGGATATTGAGGCACACAGAGTTTAAGTGACTTGCCCAGAGTCAAAAAGCTAGTAAGTATCCTAGGCTAGATTTGGACTCAGCAACGTCCTAACATCAGCTACTAATTTACAGAAAGGTTATGATCTCTTCAGCCTCTCATAATCTCTGCTGTAGTGAAGCGAGTTCTCATACCAGAAAATCATAGATTATTATTATCTATTAAAACAGGGCTTCTTAAACTTTTTCTACTCATGACCCTTTCAGCACTTCTTAAACTATAAATAATAATAATAATGTAATATAAAATTAAATAGAAATATATAATAGATACTATTTATATAAAGATAATACATGATGTTATTTATATAAATATGATGTATAATGTATATTTATATATAAAATAAAAATAACAATTAACTTAAATAATAAGTCAATGAAAATTTGGATTCATTTACAACTTTGTTATTCACACATAATTTCTGAGAGAGGGGAGAATGGTATCTCTTGCTTAAGGGAAGGTATCCCTGTAACACGGGCATGCTTCCTACCCAAGTCAACTGCTTGATCCTAACGATGGTACCCAATTCTCTCTGGCTCTTTAAAAAGTGAAAACCACAAAAACACAAACACACATAAATCTACTTGTAGAATTTTCACAGGAAGACAATAGAATACTGAACCACTGTACCAGAAAGACAGTTCCTGTCCAATGCCCACAGAAACGTCCCCAGCAGAAACTCCCCTCAGAAATAGAGCTGAACAACAGTACTTATATATTTCTGTTTCCTTCAGCCCACGTTTTCCAAAGAACTGTAACTAGGATAAGACAATATGAGCCCTACAATTTAGAGGGCACACTGACCAAACTCACACTTTGTCAGAAGTACGCAAACAACTAGTTAGCAAGAATTAGTCATTAAAACAGGAAGCTGTAAGGTCCTGTGCGTTCCCAGGGACGGGTATCCTAAGGGCTCTATCTCTGTTTTCTTCCCTGCCCTTGCCCACTGAAGTCTCATTGTTTTCCTGAATATGAAAAATGTGAGTTACAGCTCTTCATTCCCATAGAATAGGTTTCTTTTTTTTTAATGGAGGGATCGAACTAACCCATGCCAAACAGTAGAGCACAATCAACCTTCATAATGGTGATTATTAGGCAGCAGGCATAATGATGGATTTTTCACAGTTACCTCTCTGAAAGGCCAGGGAGAGTGAGGTCAAGCTGAGAACGGTCAGGGGGGAGAGAGGAAGGCTGTCTGATTCTCCCTTGAAATATGTCAACAGCTTCTCAAAAAGCAAGGCCAATACTTTCATCTAGCTAGCCTCCCCAGGAAAAAATGTCTCCAAAAAGAACAAAAATCCAGCTGCTCTTTTAAAAAAGGCCCCGAAATGGGATTCTTGGCAGGTTTTCCCGATGCTAGCCTGTGTAATTCTCTTCTAAAGAAAGCAAACTTCAGAAGAAGGGGCAAAAGGTGTTTCCTCTTGGCTTGCTATAATTAAAACAGAGAGGCATTAATTTGTACTGTGAGGGTAACTGCCTTCCTGGGAGTTGTTCAAAGGAAGCTTATAATGGGTACGTGGGCTGCAAGTCACAGGCCCCACAAAATTGGGAATAAAAAATGAGACCTGTACATAACCGCAATAGTTAACATTTATTTATCGCTTTAAAGCTTGCCAAGTACTTTAGGTTATCTCATTTAGACCTCACAACAATCCTGTGATGTGGAGGTTATTATTATAGATTTTGCAGATGAGGAAACAGAGGCTCAGAGAGTCTGAGGTAGATTCAAACTCGGGTCATAGGATTGTAGATTTAGACCCGAGAGGCCGTTGAATCCGCCCCTCTACTTGCATGGTTATTGCTCAGTTCTTGGACAAATCACTTACTCTCTGGGTCTCCTTTTCCTTATCTGTAAAATCATTCAATAAATATTTATTAAGCACCTACTGTGTGCCAGGCACTGTGCTAAGTGTTGGGGATACAAAAAGAAGCAAAAGACAGTCCCTGCCTTCAGGAAGTTTACAATCTAATGGGGGACATAATAATTATTAATAAACATTAAGCACCTACTACTCCCTCACCTTGAGAAGCTTACAATCTAATGGGGAAAAACAACATGCAAACAAATATCTACAAAGCAAATGATATGCAGGATAAACAGGAAATAATGAAATGAGAGGATTAGATGGTCTCTTCCGGGGCTCTATATCTGTGATCCCTGCCTTGTGACCTTGGGCAAATCGCCTACCCTCTCTGGGCCTCAGTTTCCTTATCCATAAAATGAAAAGGTTAGATTTAGAGGGCCTCTGAGGACTGATCCTTCCAGCTCTAGAAACAGTATCCGATACAGCCGTAGAATATTTCCTTATCAGCAGCTCCTAATCCTGATAAAATCATGGGCAGGGTCAAAAAGAAAAAAGAAAGTAAAATTTTTTTCAAGCATCAGTAAAACATTTTTTGGAAACAACACATGTAAATTATTTTCTAAGTGCCTGGAAAATGAAAGAAGAATTGTTGGGTAACAACCTCAAGCATTATAGAAATGGTAGCTAGACTTGTTACTAAGGGCGAAAGGAAGGTCTGTACTCTGTAGGGGGAGAATGACCCCCAAAGTAGAGACCTGAGAAGGCCGTCCCTTCCTCCCTCCATCCCGCCTTACAGAAGTGGTGGCCTCTTGGGTGACAGGTTGGTTAGTGCTTCTACTTTTTTCTTAATCTTTTTCTACTCTTCTAAAAAAGAGTCTTTCTTATAAGGGATGGTTCTTTGGCAGGGAGGAGGGAAGAGATATAGTGAGAAATGTGAGTGATAGAAAAAATGAAAGGTTAAAGAGAAATTATTTATTAGGTACTTACAGTGTGCCAGCTAAACCATAAAAATTTTAAATAGAAATAGAAATAATAAATAACTAGCTAATCTCAGCTTCTCTCAGTTCTGCAAATCCTCTTGAGGCAAGTGGTGTAATGGGGAGAGCACTGGACTTGCGTTCAAATCCCACCTCAAAAACTTACTAGCTGGGTGATGCTACATAACTCATTTAATAATAAAAACAATAACAATAATAGCTAACATAGCACTTACCATACATGAGCCAGGCACTGTACTAAGCGCTTCACAATTCTTATCTCATTTGATCCTCACAATAACTGGGGTGGCAGGCACTGTTATTATCCCCATTTTACAGATGAGGAAACCGAGGCAAACAGGGGTTAGGTAACTTGGTCAGGGTCGCCACTGTTAGTAAGTGTCTGAGGCTAGATTTGAACTTGAGTTTTTCCAACTCCATTGCCCCACTTCGCTGCCCTAGATTTAACTTCTCTGTGCCTCAGTTTCCTCACCTGTAAAATGAGGATGTTGAATGAAATGGCCTCTATGATCCCTCCCAATTCTAAACCTGTGATTTTATAACTGTTACCCCTGACAGGTTTTTCCTACAAAGCTCCATAAAAATTATCCGTCTTCCCATTTCTTTCATGGACTATAGCAGCATAATATTGCACATAGGCAGACTTGTTCAATATGTTGGATAGCACTGTTGAAATTTATTTTCCTTTTCTATGGTTTATTTAAATGGATAGCTCTCTGGGAGAAGCCAAAGGGAGAGATAAATGGGAAAATGTAAATTTATATAAAAACAAAAAGATAACAAAATTGTTTAAAAGGAAAAGAAATTGTGTCCTGTTCTCCACTAAAGCACCATAGGGAAGGGGAATCTAGTAAATATTCATTGCAGTAGAGTTGTGGCCCCAAGTAGGCTTAAGAATTTCCCAGAACCTCCCACCCAGACTGTTGTGCCTCAAGTGCTGGAAAAAAGGATTCCTTTCCAGGGGCACAATGAGATTTCAATTGAATCTGGCATCGAGGCCACCGACAAGCCTCTGTATGAATGCCAGCTACCAGTATTGCAGGAACCCGGCAGAGTGGAGAGTGGTGGATATCTAACAAGAGAAATTCAGCGTGAAAACTCTCAGCCTGCAGTCCTGATCTCCCTTTCCTGGGACGACCCACAAGATACAAGGCAGTGTTAGGAAGTCAAAAGAAGAGGCTTTGTGGCTTGAGTAAGCATGATGGGGTCAAATCAAATGACCTCAACCCCAAACCAAAGAAAAACCTGGGACTGATTGTGGCTTCACATTGGAGTTCCTGCCTCTTGGGAGAGGGATGGAGTGATACAGGTGAATGAGGAATGCAATGTCAGCATCACCAATATCTTGATTTGTTTTCTTTAACTGGACTTCTGTGTCACAAGACTGAGTTGTATTTGAGAGGGACCAGAGAATCATTGGGAAGTTTCGGTTTTTTAAAGGGCACTGATAAAACATTTTTAAAAAAAACCACTTGCTATCCTGCTAATCTCATTGAAAGACAAACTTTTCTCTCTTTTCATAAATGGTCTTGGAAAACTTTGTTGACATCTTTCCTTAATCTCCCATCCCTCTTTACTTGTTGATTTGTGTACTTATCTGTCCCCCTCCCCAGGTAGACCATAAGTGCCTTAAGGACCTGAACTGCATTATTTTTTGTCCTTTCACCCCTAACCACCTCGAACATGTGAATGCTTAATATATATCTTTAAACTGAATTCATTTTAAAAATCTATCCCCATAAAAATATCCAGATAAATTTCTGACATGTCAACAACTTAATTACAGGATCATTACATGTAACCTAATTAGGAACCTAATTGGTCAGTGAGTTCAATCCCCTCATCTCACAAAGGGGAAAACTGAGGTCCAGTTAAAAGAAATGACTTGTCCAAGGTCACACAGGTAGTAAATAACAGCTTGGATTCAAACCCAGGTCTGCTGATTTCACTATACAAAGATCCACCAGACCTTTTCAAAAGAGCATTTTAGAATCTCTCTCTCCTCCCTTTCTCTTCCCCTCCCCATCTTTTCTTTTTCTCCTTTTCCCCTCCTCTCTGTGAAATCCAAGGGGAGAAAAGCAGCACCTTCCCCGGAGAGGTCATGCAGTACAGCTAGATAATCCTTCATCCTCCTCTATCCTGTAACACTTGGGGAACAGAAGACCAGACAGCTACATTTCACGTTTTGGGACACAGTTCTTGATAGAATATGAGCTCCCTGAGGACAGGGACTTGTTTTGCCTTTCTTTGTAACTCCAGCACTTAGCAAAGTACCTGGGACATAGTAGGTGCTTACTACTCACTGAATGACTAATTAAATCTATGATCTTAAGAAATACAAGGTACAGATGAAAGAACCCCTGCACCACAACCACTTTTTTAGTTGTTTTGCAAAGTGTTTCATTGGTATAGGGAAGCACTTGGGGGAAACCTCTTCACTGACGCAAGTCAGCCCCTTTCTGTAATTGAGTCTCTTAGAGAGTGAGAAGTGAAAATGTCCAGGGTTACACAACCAGATACACTTTAAAAAAAAAATCTCAGATCCTAAAATCCTAGCCTTAGAGCTGGAAGTGATTTCTAAGGTCATCTTAATCTGTCCCCTCATTTTTAACAAAAAGGGAAAGTGCAGACCAAGAAAATAGACTTTCCCAAGTCAGGAGCTCCAGAGGTATGATTGAACCTATCTCAAAACTCAGGATAATGTCATTGCTAGCCTATGAAGCACACGCCCATCCTTTCTTTTGACAATCGGAAAATTCCAAAAGCATAATAAAGTTGTATGTACTATCCGTCCTGTTCCCTTTCCAGGGGTTGTACATTGTGGGGCATCCAATTAAGAATACACTGGGAATTTATGATTTATCAAAACAAAATTGATCAATAAAAGGCAAGCTTCCATTAAAAAAATACATAAAGTGGAGAATGAAAAAAATTTTATCTCAATCTGATAGGAAGAGGCTCAGATTTGGAACTAGAAGGAACATTAGAAGTCATCTGATTCAACCACTTCATTTTACAGGTGTGGAAACTGAGGCAAAAGGAGGTTAAGTGACTTGCCCGAGGTCACCCAGGCCGTAAATAAAGGAGTTTAGATTCAAACCCCGGTCTGGTGATGAGCATTCAATGTTCTTTTCACTTCGAAGAGGTCTGCAAGTGATCTTTTCAAGCACAGCATTTTAGAATCTCTCCCTCTCTGTCCTTTCTCTCCCTACCTCCCCATCCCTTTCTTCTGTCACAAGGAGCTGGACGTTTGAATTCAGTGTTCTTTACATTGAACCATACTCTCATCCCACACAGATGAAGAAGGGAGAAAAATCGACATCTCTGACAAAGGGAAAAATTTTAAGCATCTGTCCAATACCCCAGAAGCCGGCCCCACAGGGGTCCGTCTTTGTCAACTCTTCAACGAGCTGCTCCTTTCGCTTGGCGCCCTGGAGTTGGCGGGAGGGGGAAAACCACACACCAGACAGTAAATGTCTTAGGTTTTGTGTTTTTTTTTTTTTTTCAAACCAACTCCCACTCTGGCAGGATTTTGTGTGCTACCAGACATTCGGGCAACACCGTTTCACTGCAAACCAACCACCTCTCAATACCCTTGGGCAAAGAAGCCTTGGAAATACATCATGTTAACCATGACTTCCCCATTCAGCAACGAGTCTGATACCCTCACTCTTTGGTCATGGGTGGGATGGTCTAAAAGTGATTTCTCTTTTCCGGTACAACTTCCCTCCCCTTTCATACCTCATTAGCTAGGCTGCCCTTCCCCCACCAAGAGGCCAAGGAAGACTTCATTTTCTCCCAGCCTGTTTCATCCCGGGTCCTTCTCCACTGTCTTTCTAATCAAGAAGGCTCAAAAATACCACGAGAAGCAATTCTCCAAAATGTAAGCAATACGTGTCCAGGGCTCTTTGTATTTTGAAATGAATGATAGGCATTTATTAAGTACTTACTGTGTGTGGAGCATAGTACTAGTGCTGAGATAAACTATAATGGCAAAGAAAGATATATGTAACCCTACAAAGAGGAAGCATAGACCAGTGGTGAATCAGAACCCAGGTCTTCCTAACTCCAAGCCTACTATACTGATCCCTCTGCCTCATTTTTGGCCTTGCAACATCCAAGCTCCTTTCCAAGGCAGGAAATATGGCACAAGATCAAAGAATCACGGATTTAAAAGTGAAAGAGAATGTAGAGGTATTTTTGTCCAAGCCTTTTGTTTTACGATTGAGGAAAAGAGAGACCAAGAGAGGTTAAGTGACTTTGCCTGTGGTATCAGGATTTGAACCCTGAACCTTGAACCCGAAGACCCATGCTCAAATCCAGCCTCTGACATTTACTTGCTGTGTGACCCTGGGTAAGTCACTTAACCCTGTTTGCCTCAGTTTCCTCATCTATAAAATGAGCTGGAGAAGGGAATGGCAAACCGCTCCAGTATCTCTACCAAGAAAACCCAAATGGGGTCACAGAGTCAGACAAGACTGAAATGATTGAACAACTTCTGACTCCACAGCCACTGGTGTCCCCATTACCTCCACCCTCTACCTGGGCTCCTCTCACAGGCTTATAGGTATGCAGCGGAAGAAACTTGAGAGGGGCAGCTAGGTGGCGCAGCGGACAGAGCTTCTAGCCTTGGAGTCAGGAGGACCCGAGTTCAAATGTGTCCTCAGACACTTGCCACTTACTAGCTATGTGACCCTGGGCAAGTCATTTAACCCCAATTGCCTCACTCCCCCCCCCCAAAAAAGGATAATGTTATGGGGCAGCTAGGTGGCACAGTGGATAGAGCACCTGCCCTGATGTCAGGAGGGCCTGAGTTCAAATCCAGCCTCAGACACATAACACTTACTATAACACTTACTAGCTGTGTGACTCTGGGCAAATCACTTAACCCCAAATGCCTCACCAAAAACAAAAACAAACAAACAAAAGAAACCTTGGGGTTATTGAGTCCAAACCCCTCACTTTCCTCAATTTTTTCAATTAACAAACATTTATTTTCTCTCCCTCTCACCCTGTCCCCAAGGTAAAAGGGAAAAAACCCTCATGTAACAAATATGCACAGTTAAGACATGCTCAGAGCGAGTGTTCATGTCCAAAAATGCACGTCCTCCTGCATGTCTATCAGGAGACAGTGGTATTGATCAAAGAACATATGAAGGGGTTCACAACCCTTAAAGCATTACCTAAGGGCTAGTTATGATTAATTGGTGGTAATATTATTTATCACCCTCAGAATTTTGGGATCACGGTTGGTCATTGCATTAGAGGGTGAATTGGATTCCAGAGAGTTGAAGTTGCCTGAAGGAACATCTCCACAGCAGCTAGGTGGTGCAGTGGATAGAGCACCGGCCCTGGAGTGAGGAAGACCCAAGTTCAAATCCAGCCTCAAGATACTTACTTAGCTGTGTGACCCTGGTAAAGTCACTTAACTCTAATTGCCTCCACCCCCACCCCGAGAAAAATGAAGTAACACAGGTCCATCTAGCCACCCAGAATAAAAACTCCTTCCCGAGTTGGGCTTTTTACAGCTGCCACCAGTCTCATAGGGTTATAATGAGGGAAACACTTGGCAAACCTTGAAAGCATTCCATAAACCCGAGGTTTCAGAGGGATCCCAAGCACCAGCTGAAGGCGGAGCAGACAGGGGCTCCGAATATCAAACAAAGGGGTAAAGTTACAAGCCTCTACTGCTTAGAAGAGTGGGTACCAGGTCTTCATTGAAATGTAAATGAAGCTGAGTCTGCAAATTCAGTCTCTCCAGACCCATCTCTAGCTTCCTAGTTTCCAGCTTCAGCTCTCTAGTAAGAGAATCAAACCTGCAGGTAAGGAAAGATTTCTCTGAGCCCTCGATGTCTCATTGGAAGGTTCCTCAAGTCCCAGCCTGGGCAGCTTGACTGGCAAAGTCTCTGTGGCGACTCAGGGCTCCCAGACCCCTTCTGGGCTTCCCCCTTGCCTGGGCCAGGATTCAGGCTCCAGGCTGATGATAACAGATGCAGGTGGGCACAGAGGCAAAGTCTGTGGGGTAACAGGATCATAGAAGCATAGGAAGGTCGGGCCCTCAGGTGTGGAAAGGGTCACGGGGGCACAGACTAAGAGCTGGGTCATAGCTCTAAAGCTGGAAGGGAAGGGACTTACCCAAGGTCACCAGGATTGGAACCTAGGTCCTCTGACCTCAAATCCAGCACCCTTCCCCCTGTACCATAGTGCCACTGGGATCAAAGGACTAAGAGCTGGAAGGGACCTGAAAAATAATTTGGTTCAAGGCATCTTAACCTGGGATCTTTGAACATCCGTGTTGTTTAGTCATTTCTGCTGTGTCCAACTCTCTGAGACCCCATTTGGGGTTTTGTTGGCAAAGATCCTGGAGTGGTCTGCCATTTCCTTCTCCAGCTCATTTGGCAGATGAGGAAACTGAGGCAAACAGGGTTAAGTGACTTGCCCAGGGTCACACAACTAGTAAAAGTATGAGGCTGGATTTGAACTCAGGTCTTCCTGACTCCAGGCTCAGTACTCCATCTCCTTGGCCACCTAGCTGTCCCTTCTTTGAATATATATATACACACACACACACACACACACATATATATATATATATATATATATACACACACACACATATATACATACACACATGCATATATACATACATACAAATATACATCTATACACACACACATACATATATGCATATATGTATGTGTATATGTATAAATACACATATATATGTTTTGATAACTGTTTTAATATTCATTTCTTTCAAAAACCTGTTTTTTTATTTACTTTTTTAATTTTTAATTTTTAAAATTTTAAAATTTTAATTTTAATTTTTAAAATTAAATTTTAAATGTTCTGCATTTAAAAACATTACTCTGAGTTAGCCGTAGGCTTCCCCAGATTATTAAAGATGTGCAGGACACAAAACAGATTAAAAACCCCTGATGAAGAAGGTGTTGCTTGAGTTGTATCTTCAAGGAAAAGGGAGGTTCTCCCAGGCAAAGATGAGGAGAGAGCACGTTCCAGGCTTGGGGGGTGGCCAGTACAAAGAGACATGGGTGGGACATAAAGTGCCGAGTATAAAAAAGGCCAGTTTGGCTAAATCCCAGCGTGCAGGAAAAGTAGCATCCAATGAGGCTGAAAAGGCAGTCTGGGAAATTACCTTGCTCTTTTCATTCAAATAGTCACTTTAAAAAAGGTGGGATGGAGGGAGTAGGGGAATCTAAGTCAAATTTAGCATCCAAGGACTCCAAGCTAGAAAAGGCCCTGGAGATCATTCTGTCCAGTTCCTTTTGTTTTACAGATGGGGAAACTGAGACCCAGATGTTCATAGACTTTGGAGCTGAAAGGGACCTTGAAGATCCCTCAATCTAACTCCCTTTGTTTTACAGAAAGACAGACCAAGACCCAGATGGCTAAAGAGGCTTTTCCCCAGGTCACACGGATAAACTCGGGAAAGAAACAGAGCCAGGTTTCAAATCTCAGACTCCATGTCCAGGCCTTTCCCCTCCAGAACACTTAGGAGCCAATAACCTCCAAGGCATTATTTAGAATGTTAAAGGCAAAGTGCTCTCAGACTCAGCCTTTTAAAGAAAAGCTTTAAGCTATCCCAGAAATAGAACGGCGCCCAGACCCCATTCTTTGGGGACGGAACGTCGAAGTCTGCTCAAATTGGAGCCGGTTCATTTTATTGTGGTATCTTCTAAAAAACAAAACAAACATTTAATTGATACCTAGTTCACTACTCCAAGGATCGATCACTCTTCGATGGGAGGATGCCCCCTCCCCAGATTCTGATCACAACCTCTGAGGTTTAAGACATGGTTTCACAAGCGGCTAAAAAAATCATTTTGTGTCAAATTTTCTGGCTCCCAAAACTTTGTCAGGTTGGTCTTTGGTCAGTAAATATACAGTCCATGGCTACGGCTCTGAGGCACCTCCAGCTGGCTAGAACCTGCTGGAACTAACATTCATTCTACTGATGTAGCCATTAAGAAATCTGTTCATATATTCAGAATGAGTTATATGTTTTTGGACATGATCACAGTGGGAATTTGTTTTGATGGATTTTATTAGTTATAAGCATCTTGTTAGGAGGGGTTTTTTTTTTTAACTGTTCAATGGAAACACCACAAGGAGAAATAATAAATGCTTGCAAAAATCAGTTTAGTTGAATGCACCAAACGTCAGACACATAAGCGATGGGCAATGCTAGCTCCATGGGATACAATGATGAAACTGTTCTCATCTTCAAGGAATACAAAAATTTGATTGATCAGAAGTTAGGCGGGCCCTTAGAGGTCATCCAGCCCAACTCCTTTATTTTACAAATGGAGAAACTGAGGTTCAGGGAGGGGAAGCACCAAGGTCACACAGATAATAAGAAGCAGAGGCAGGATTCTAACTCGGGCCTTGTGACTCTGAGCTCAGCAATATTTCCACCAAATCATGTAGTAAAGAGATGAGGCAGGATATGAACCCAGGTCCTCTGACCACAAATCCTATGCTTTTTCCATTGATAATTGCAAGTTAAAATCTGAGCAGAGTATGTTTTTTGTCATTAGGTACTATTATTGAGGGCTAGCCTGTGGTAATGTATGGTGCCTGGCCTCAAAGTCCATAAAACCAGGGTTCAAGACTGTGTCACCCTGGGGAAGCGTCTTAACTCCTCACTGCATCCCAAAGATCTCCAAGTATTTAAGTTTCAAAAACAGTAACAAGTCTGCAAAGGAGAAGGAAGTCTCCCCAGTGGGGAGTTCCCTACACCATGGAAATCTCAAATTCTGTCCAAAAAGAAAAGCCCTTATTTTTTCTCTCCCAGCACTTCAATTTGTCCTGATGTGCTTATAATTTTATGTACTATAGTTACGCATGTCCATGTTTTATTGTCCTGCTAGACTGTAAGCTCCATGAAGGCAGGAACCACATCTTATTGGAACTTTGTACCTCCCCCAATGCCTACCACAGTGTTCTACATATAGCAGGCACTTCATAGGTATTCGTTGTATTTCATAATACAAATAATTAAGATTACACACACACACACCCCCTATAAGAAGAAGTTTTTATTAACAGTCTTAGGCTCAGAGATTAAGTAATTTCCCCACAGTCACACAGCTAGCTAGTATCAGAGGTAGGATTTGAACCTGGATCTTCTTCATTCCAATTCCAAAACCCTGTTCACTATACCATGTTGCCTTTTCAATAACTTAGTTTGAAAAATGTGATATTATCCCAAGATGCAAGGTGTGAGGGATTCCCAAACAGGTCTGTGGATGAAGTGAGTAACAGGACAGGCAGAGCAGAGGGCACAGACAGTTTATTTGTCTTGCTTTTGAGATAGAAAAAGCCCACAAATGGCGACACCCATCTGCCATTACGTGAAAAAGTTAATGACACAGAAAATGGGTCCTCAAGCTTCATTTTTCAAGCCTCAGAGACAGAAGGGGAGGCAAATTCCATCAAAACTCCCTATTTGCACTGGAGTTCCTTTAAGTAACTGAACTCCATCAGCACCTCCCACCTCAAACTTTCCCTAAGAACTGATTCAATCTTAACCAAATATAGACTTAAAATTCCTTAGCCCAAGAAAATCTGAGCCACCTTCCTCGTGACTCTAGATTTCTGACCAACTTTCATTTTAATTATTATTACTAATAGGGAGACTGATTCCACGGGTCAAGGGAACTCCTAGTGTGAAAACTCCCTCCACCAATGCAGATCAGCACCTGTTTTAGAATTTCTAGGCTTATTGAAATTGTTTACCATTTCAGGGAAGGGGGAAGTGAGGGAAAAAGTGAGGGAGAAAGAAAATTAGGAACTCAAATTTTCTTAAATGAATGTTTAAAATTGTCTTTTCATTTGAATGGGAAAAAATAAAATATTATTTAATTTTTTTTAAATTTCTAAGTTTAGATATTTGTCTGTGACTTGTCCAGGATTACACAGCCAGTATAGCACATATGGAGGTCTGAATTAAAAGACTTCCAGACTTGGAAAGATGACTATCCACTGTACCATTGTGTGTGTGTGTGTGTGTGTATGTGATTCCAGCTAGTCCTTAACTTTGCAAAATTTGCATGCAGTTCATTTTCCACACACTGGGGCCATGGCTTAGAGGGAGCTAAGTTACCACAGTTTCCGATAACAAAGTTCAAGGAATGAATGATAGCCGTGAGGCTGACCCAACCCATAAGATGTACACACCCCACCTCCCACGGGACAGGAAAACTTAAAGCCTCTGCTGGGTTGGATAAGGGAGAAGATCAATGCCAGAAGTGAAGAGATAGCCTTGCAGGAAGCTGGGGAGCCTGGACCAAGAAGTCAAAGACCAAGGAGACTGATAAGAGTCGCCTAGTCAGGGAAGAGAAGAGTTATGAAGCACGGGGGTGAGAAATTTCCTGACCTACAGCTCCAGATGTCTATCACTGATTTTAGAGCCAGAGAAGAAAGACGTAGGTCTCAAAGTCCCTAACGAGCTTGGCTCCTGACAAAACCTAATTGAAGAGTGAACATATGAAGCTAAATTTGGGATGGATCACCCTTCAGCATGAAGCCTTTTCTGACTCCCTCTCCCAACTTCAGGCATTTCTCCTCCTTATTCTGTACGTAGCGTATTTATTCTCCTTACATTCACAGTATATTTACTGAAACATCTGCTTCCTGTCTCCGTGTTACAGTATAAACTTCTTGAGAGAAAGGACTGTTTCATTTTTTTTTTGTATTTGTCTCTCCAGTGCCAGGCACATAGTAGGTGTTTAATAAATGCTTATTGAGTCTTTCTGTAGACTGACTTTAAATCCAGTATTCAATTCAATGAGCCACTGGAAACTGTCTCTATCCCAAAGAGGAGGAAAAAAAAAAGACCACAACACCCAAACTCTAAATGAAATTTACTCACAACCTCATATATGGAATACCCAAGCAGAACGTCTCCTAAATAAAACACACTCTTGGACTCTGCTTTTTTAAGGTAGAAAAAAACTAGCAACTTTTCTGCTAAAACACAGAATTCTGTGGAATTTAGAGGTAGAAGGGAGTTTAGAGATCATAGCATATTGGGGCAAAAGGGATCTCAGAAGTCAACTCACCTCCCCTCCCCTCACCTCCTTCACCAGATAAAGATACCGACAATGATTCTTCCTGTGACCCTAGGTAAGTAATTTCCTTCCCTGGGCCTCAGTTTCCTCATCTGTAAAACAAGGTTGGACTAGATGGTCTCTGGGGTCTCTTTTAGCTCCAGATTTATGATCCTATGATGAACAGAATAGAGAAGAGGGGAGGAGAAAAAAGGAGTAGGAAAGAAAGAGAGAAGGGGTGAGACCAGAAGGCCTCCAGGGTGCCTTCCAGCCAGTGAGAATACAGTGCTGGAGCAGTGACACCCAATTCAAACAAGGCTCTTTTAAAAAGAAAGAAAGGAAAAAAAGACAAAAACCAAGAATTTAAACCAGTACATACAGCTTCAGGAATCAAGTACCAACATTTTATTAATGTATAGCAAGGGAATGAACTGAACACCTCAACAGAGAAGGCTTTGTATGCCAAACAATAGCTTTTCTTCATTAGCATCTCTCCTGTATTGATCACAGAAGACACATTGTACAAACGCTGTCTCCCCAGTAAAGAGAGAAGAGCTGAGGAGTTGGTGAGTTCCACAGACGACAATTCCCCGTAGATTGCGTTCTGCCCTCAAATCCACCCTCATTGATCTCAAAGGCTTTAAACAAAACACAAAAGGGAAACAGGGAGGGGAGAGAATGGCCTCCCCAGTCATCAGGCAGCAATACCATATAAACAGGGAACAGAAAAATGAACTCCATCATGAACTGGAGCTAAAGTCACAATCTCCTCCTTATCTTCAACAGACCCAACCCATAAATAGCCACTCACATTCACGGAGAGCCACCCCCACCCCACTCTATCTCCTTTGCCTGGTTCAAAGGGGTCTATTGAGTTCTAGGGCAGCTCAGAGGGGAAAAGACTGTGGCCCATTGTGGCCTGAGATGGAAGGAGGAATTCAGTTTAGATTAACCTTAATGGTCGAAAACCAGATAGACTTGTAAAAATTTTTGTGTATATCTCTTGCATAAACATTGCTGTGTAAGGTTTTGTTAAGCTGAAAACGAGCGTATAAATACATTGATACTGAACCTACTCAAACAAGCAGGCAGTAATGACTGGGTAATGAGTACACAGAGCCAATTTGTTCTTGGACCATTCTGCTTAATCCTTAAGAACCTTCTTTTTTTTTTCCCCTTTTTTAAGGCTGAAGTGGAGGGGGAGGAAAGAAGCTTCTGCTTGAATAAATCTCCCAAGACTGGTGAATTTTGCCCCATTACCAGGACAAGGTGGATTACCTGGGAAAAAAAAAAAAAAAAAAGAACTAAATCCCTAACAGGGGTGGTAGACTGTGTGAACTCCAAGGGCTGGGGGTGGGAAGTAAAGAGGAGCAGATGGAGATGGCACACTGAAATGGAAAAGTGGGCACTATCTTAAAGACTTATCTGACTCCTCTCTGGGCCTCAGTTTCCTTTCCTACAAAATGAGGAGGTTGGACTGGGAGATATATAACATCTCTTCCAGCTCTTAAATCCTCTATGCTATGAAGTTTTGTGAAGATGTAGAGAAGCATTTGAGAAAAGATGTTGACAAGTTGATGTCTGAACAGAGGAAGGCCACCAAGGATGATAGGGAAAGGACCGTGATATAAGAGGATTAGTTAAGCCGGAAGAACAGAAGAGTCAAGGGAAACACAACTCTCTTCAAATATGTGAAAGTTTGTCATATTGGGGTGGGGGGGATTCGACTGATATTGCTTGATTCCAGAGGGTAGAATTTGGAGCTGGAAGAAGATACGGAGAGGCAGATTTAGGCTCAAAGATGGACAGCCAGTGTGCTTCGCCTGCGATGTCAGGAGCAGGCAAGGAAAGCCCTCCAAAATGTTGGGTGGACCCCCAACAGAAGATTCATGGAAGAGTTAGGATTAGATCCTAATCTGAGGAAAGGGAACATGACTCTATATTTATATGACTCTATATTTATATATAAATATTATACATTATATTTATATATATATTTATATAACTATATTTATAAACACATAGCTAACCTTTCTCTTGCAGATGAGTCACACAGAATGGCCAGGCATGGATAGATAATGATCTACATGAAGAAATGTCCATATTGGGAGATCACACAGCCACTTGAGGTTTTCCAGTTTTGTTTTTTTCTTGGAATACTTGAAAAAGTCCAAATTTCCTAATGTTTGCAGTGATCCCAAAGTACAGTGGCCTGCCACAGAAGGAAATTGGCTTCCCGTGATTGGAAAGTTTCAGGAGAGGCCTGGATGACCACTCATCGGGGATGTGCTATTCAAATACAAGCTGGAAGAGATGCACTCTGGGACCAGCTAAAGCTGAGATTCTGTGAACAGTGCTGACGCTCAGTGGGCTTGACTAAGAAATCAAGGAGGGCAAAAAAAAAAATTCCAATGCCCTGTATAGATTTATTTATTTGTGCATTTATATGTGCATATATGTATATATATTGGATTGCATGTCTCCTTTAGAATATAAGCTTCCAGAGGGTAGGGACTATTTTATTTCGATACATGTATCCCCAGTGCCTAGTACTGTGCCTGGTATATATTGTTCTTCAGTCCAGTCCAACTCTTCATGACCCCATGGACCATAGCAGACTAGTACTATCCAACTGTCCGTAGCATTTTCTTGGCAAAGGCACTAGAATGGTTTGCAATTTCCTTCTCCAGTGGATTAAAGCAAATGGAGGTTAAGTGACTTGCCAGGGTCACACAGCTAGTGTGTGTTTCAAGCTGAATCTGAACTCAGGTCTTCCTGACTCCAGGCCCAGCACTCCACCCACCGAGCCGTGGCATATGCCTGGTATACAGTAGGTGTTTAATAAGTGCCTGCTGATTGATTGTATTCTATTGTAGGGCTAGATAGCCTGTGAGTTATTTTCCAATGCTACAATCTTATGATTCTATGATTCAAGGATACTGAAGAGGAAAGGTGCCCTTTGCATGGAGGACAGAATCCAGTCTAACATTGTAATTACTTCATCTCCCCCAGAACCTAGCACAGTGTAGGTGCTTAATAAAAGGTTGTCAAACAGAAGGGACTGGAAGCCCAGGTTCCTTGGAGAAGAGCCTCACCCTCTTGTCACTGATTCAGAAGCAACATCTGCTCCCACTCTCCCTCTCCTCCCCTTGAACCCTTCCACCCCAGGAGGCTCCTTCTCACATCTGTTCACCCCCTCATCTCTCCATTTCCCCCTTCACTTACAACAGGGCAATTTTCCCTGAAAATTCACCCTTGGACCCAATACCACATACCATCAGAGGCTTTACTACTGCTCTTGCAGAGCTCTCTGATCTGACTTGTCAGCCGCCATTTCTTTTCAAGGTGACTGAGAGAGGGCTTTGGAACTGCCCCAGGGACCTGATGCCTCTACCCTGGACAGCTGCCTTCTCATGGGTCCATTCTCACTTCCAGACTCCTTAAGCCCGGTGACAGTTTTGTTTAAGTTCTCAGGCCAAACCTCAGGAAGGCCAGCTGTAAATCATTTTCTCTTCCCTCCTCCCCACCCCTCCCTTGCCCGTCACTGGCCATTCCAAAGAACATGACGGCTTGGCAAAGGAAGAATAAGTCAGCTCCAGGATTAGATTTCTCCCAGAACAGTTCTGAAGGACTGCCCTTTCTGTCCTCCCAGCCCTCTACTGCGCTGTGATTGTCCTGCTGGGTTCCCAACTTCTGACGGATGGCTCTGTCCAGCCCAGGCAGAGCAGCACATGGCAATTCAAAACTTTGCTACTCTACATTCTGTCCTACAGGCTAGCGACCTTGACTACCAACCTTGGCTCCAAATTAAATCAAAGTACAACCCCATTTTCCTTTCTAAAAGCTTAGGAATCACTGACGCAGTAGAATAAATGTCTACAGCTGGAATCGTCTTGAGTCTTGGCAAGATTCACAGAGACTACTCAATCATAAAAGCAACCTGTCAGCATCTCCTTTCCCCCAACCCCTGAGCTTTGTGGGGATGTCCAATGAGATAAAGGAGATCAATCAGTAAGCATTTATTAAGCGCCTATTATGTACTAGGCACTTATTAGATGCTGGGGAGACCAAAAAAAAACCAGTCCCTGCCCTCAAGGAGCTTACCTACTACCCGGGGAGACAACATTTATCTATCTATACACAAGTGTATATATATACATATATAGTGATGTAATATGTAATAATAGCTGATTGCAAACCTTAAATCACTATAGAAATGCTAAGTGCTTTACAGATATTATTTCATGTTGTTTCATCGGATTGCATATGTATAACCTATATCTGATTGCTCACTGTCTTAGGGAGGAAGGAAGGGAGGGAGAGATAGACTTTGAAACTCAAAACTTAAAAAAAACCCAAATGTTTAAAATTGTTTTAACACGTAATTGGGGGGGGAATAAAATATATTAAATTTAAAAATATTATTTTGTTTAATTCTCACAAAACCTTGGGAGGTAGATGTTATGACTCCTATTTTAAATACATTTTTAAGGCATCACAACAGTCCCCCTAGGTAGGTGCTGTTCGTATCCTCATTTTACAGTTGAGGAAACCAAGGTAAACAGAGGTTATGTGACTTGCCCAGGGTCACACAGTGAGTTAAGCGACTTAAAAGGCTGAATAAGAGCAATAATTTCTTATTCAGCTCTCTGCTTCGAAGAGAGATTTGGGGGCTTCAGGTGATCTCAATGAACATTTCCCAAATGCAGAGCACAAATAGCAATCAATTAGGAGATCTCCAACCTTGTGTAACAACAGAATGTGTGAATTTGGGGGCTATACTAAACCAGTGAATAGAACTTGAAACCCAGACAAATCGGGGTTCAATTCTGAGCCCCCATACTTATTAAGTGTATGGCCCTGGGACTGCTTCGCCTCTCTTTGCCTCAGTTTCCTCATCTATACAATGGGGATAATAACAGCACCTACCTCACAGGGTTGTCACAAAGCCCGTAGAAAAATAATGTTTGCAAAATGCTTCGTAAACCTTAAAGTACCAGATACATGTTTGCTAGAAAGATCATAGATGTGGAGTTGGGAAGGAGCCTCAAAGACCATCTGGTCCAATCCCCTCATTTTAGAGATGGGGAAACTGAGGCCAGGGAGGTTGTGACTTGCCTAAGAATCAGAGATGAATTAAAAAATTAAATTAAATTTAAAATTTTTAAATGAATGTTAAAATAAATAATAAATTGAATTTTTTTAATAAATAAAAACTTAGCATTTCCCATCACAAACTAGTAAAAATTTCAGGGGTAAGGTAGAGGAAAGACATGGATACCAGCAGTTGGAGAGCTGTCTTTTGTTTAAGTAACTTTAGTAACCTTATGACTGGTTAGTCTGCCATGAAGCTGCCACATTTACTGACCCCCTATGATCAGCCTAACCACAGAAAGAACTCATCCAGATCTCAGTCAGCCCCTAGTCCGGCCCTGGGTGCACAAAGGACGAGGGAGAGCCCACCCTCATGAGGTCTCTCTCCTCCAACCCCCAGACCGGGGTGCCATCACTGACTGTATACATTCTTTGAAGGGCTCCTCACTTTTTCGCCCCTCTTCCAGGACAAAGTCAGGCTTCCCTTTGATGCTCACCTATTTCTAGAACCAGCTTTTCAGGATCTGAAAAAGTGCTCCTAACACCAGGGTATTATGTTAGTAGCAAACACCTGCCCTGAGTCACAGAGGGAATCAAAGGGGCTATTTAACCCTGGGATGAGCAAAGGACAGATATCATTCGGAACCGAGACCCCGCTCTGCAGGCATTTCCCCGTGGCTTATTCCTAGAACCACCAGGGCACCATTTGTCTAACTCTGTTGTGACCAGTATGTGGCTTTCAACTTTACTTTACCCACACCCCCTTTGCCCCAGGAGTCAAACAGGCATGAACGGCTAAAGACTTAATGATGAAATCCTGGGCTCTGTGGGATGACTCTCTAAAAGAGGGGTAGAGGAGAAAGATGCAGGGAGAAATCTAGACAATATAAAATAAAATACATTAATAAAAATTTATTTTTCAAAAAAGTTAATAATGAGTCACCAACTATTCTGATGGGGGGAAAACCAACAACAGGAAACCAAGTAACCCAGTTGATCAAGCACCATCATCAACCAACACCACCCAGGACAAAGCAAAGAGATAGGAGCCTCTGTTGGAAGACTACAGCTTGACTCGACTACAAGCTGTCTGAAGCTCAGCAGCCAGACAAATGGACCCTTGACAGCTTTGGGCTCTGAAGATTCTGGGTCACATCTTCAAATTCTTCAGACAAGAGATAGAGATAGGTTCTTTCAGTGAGAAGAATTCCAGTTTTGTAATGGAAGGAATCCCATAGGATCATAGATCTGAGAGATGGAAGGACACTTAGAGGACATCCTATCCAATCCCTTCATTTCGGAGATGAGAAAACTGAGGCCCATAGAGATTAGGTGACTTAATCAAGGTCAAGGATCATAGATTTCCAGTTGAAAGGAATCTCAGAGGTCATTTAGTTCAATACCATCATCTTATTGATAATGAAACTAAGACCCAGGGAGGGTACTGGATGGAGAAAATTTTTGTACCATGTATAATAACGCCTGGCACATAAATATTGTGTCCAACCCTTTGTGACTCTATTCAGGGTTTTCTTGGCAGAGATACCGGAGTGGTTTGTCATT
Organism: Vombatus ursinus; assembly: GCF_900497805.2. Taxonomy (NCBI): domain Eukaryota; kingdom Metazoa; phylum Chordata; class Mammalia; order Diprotodontia; family Vombatidae; genus Vombatus; species Vombatus ursinus. The sequence continues at coordinate 11,710,607 of NW_020943070.1, forward strand.
TCCTTCTCCAGCTCATTTTACAGATGAGGAAACTGAGGCAAACAGAGTTAAGTGACTTACCCAGAGTCACACAGCTAGGAAGTGTCTGAGGCTACCAATTCATAGTAGGCTACCAATACATAGTAGGCACTTAATAAATGCTTGTTCCCTTTAAATAACTTGCCCAGGGTCACACAGGAAATAAGGTCTGAGGTCACATTTGAACTCAGGTCTTCCTAACTCCAGGCCTGGAGCTCTATCCACTGAGTCACCTAGCTGACTTCCATAAATTTAACACAGTAAATTTTATATATACATATATGTTTAAATCTATACGCAATAGAAATTCATGGTTTCACATGCAATGCTCCTTTTCTGTTCTTCGACTACGAAAATGTTGATGTTTGCCCAGGTCATAATAAAAAAAATAAAATTCTTCCCTCTTGTTAGCCCCAGAAGAAGAATGTGAGGAGTAGAATAACTCTCTATATCTCTTCCTTTTCCAACAAAAATGTTAAATAGTTCCTAAAAGAAGTATTTCAAACAATGTTATCGCTGGCTAAGAGATCATTTGGGCCAATGATTAACTCTGTCTTTGAAATGAAATCTTGGCCCTCTGCTCTCCAATTGGTTTGAGTGATCTCTCTGGAAAATCATTGAAAGATGAGTCAATATCCAGAGACTCTGAAACTCAGATAATCCAAGCACGGGATCGTTTTCAAAAAAGTTTCTTTGAGAACTCCAGTCTGGTGAAGTAATTAGAGGATTCTGAATTCTTGAAAGGTCACAAGGAGTTAACATTTTTCAAATCATTCAAATGCATATGTCTCTGTCCTTCCAGCCCAGATTCCATTTTAAACAGACATCCCACCACTACCACTAGTTCAAGATTTCATGAATTTGTCATCAGAAAATCAGTATATCAAGTCACCTGCAAGAGGGACAGTGCAAATCCCCTCTTCAATCCACCATCTTCACTGTTGCAAAATTCATCATCTTAAAGAACAGATCTGAGTGAGATACTCCTATGCTCATGAAGCTTCAGTGGCTCCCAGGTGACTTCAGGAAAAAATGCAAAGTCCTTGGTTTGGCTTTTAAAGGCCTTCACAGCCTAATTCTAGCCTATATCTCCAGGCTAATAAGCCAATGCTCCTCCTCACTTGCTCTTTTCTCAAGCTAAACTTATATACTCAACGTTCCCCACTCATGACATTCCATCTCCCAATTTTACACTTTTCGCTGAATCTGTCCCCTATGCCTGAAATGCTTTCCCTCTCCACATCTGCCTCTTGGAACTGTTAACTCCCCACAAGTCACAGGTTAAATGCCACCTTCTAAAAGGAGCCAGAGAGGTCATTTCTTCATTTTACAAAGAATGAAACTGAGGCCCAGAGAGAGAGTGTGGGATCGTAGATTTAGAGCGAGAAGGCCATTTAATCCAATTCCCTCCTAGCAGCTATGTGGTACACTAGATAGAGCACTGGACTGGGAGTCAGGAAGACTACAGCTCAAATCTGGCCTAAGACACTTACCAGTTGTGTGACCCTGGGCAAGTCACTTAACCTCTGTTTGTCCCAGATGTGAAATGGGGATGATAATAGTACCTACCTCCTGGGGTTGTTGTAAGGATAAAATGGGATAATAACTGTAAAGTGTTTAGCCCAGTGCCTGGCACAAAGAAAGCATTATATCAATGTTAGCTATTATTGTTGTTATTATTTCAGATGAGGAACTGAGGCCCAGAGAGATTAATTCACTCAGGCAGCAATAGATGTGGGATTCCTCAGCCCTCTAACTATAAATCCCGGTAGCCAACCGGCGGGCCCAAGACACAGTCCAAGGCTGAACCTGTGCTCAAAACTTTCCATACAGCTTATTAGCATAAGGTGCAATCAATGAGTTGGTTGGTTTTGCCAAAATGTTTTTTTTTTTTTTGCTCTCCTTTTGTTTTTAATCTTTGTTGAAAGATGACTGGGGATGGTGGGAGGCAATCCAGAAATGAATGTGATGTAAAAAAAAGAGAGATCAATTTGTAAAGAGCATTTCAGCTTGGCAGAACTTGCCAGTGCTTGCATTACCCTGGCAGTACCCTCAGGAGCTCAAGGTTATCTCCACCCAAAGATGAGGAAGCAGAGGAAGGCTTTATTGAAAGCTATATATCCCACATTTTCTGGGATAGTCCTGGGCTCAGGAAGCATGGCACAATGAAAAGAATGATTGATTTGGAATCAAAGGACCTGGGTTCAAATCCCAGCTCCATCATTTACTACCTAGGTAATCTAATTCAGGTCACTTCACTATGCTAAGCCTCAATTTCCTCATCTGTAAAAATGAGGGAGTTGGAATAGATGAAGTATAAGATCTCTTCCATTTCTAGTTTTGATCCTATGATGTTTACTACCTATGTGATCCTAGGCAAGTCACTTAACTTCCCTGTGCCTCAATTTCCTCAACTGTAAAATGAGGGGTTAGATTTAATGTCCTCTAAGATCCTTTCTAATCTAGAAGGACCATTAAATACAACCCTTCTAGGTCTAAATCTGAGGCAGCCCAGAGGCACAGTAGATAAAGCACCAGGCCTGGAGTCAAGACGACCTGGAGTTCAAATACATCCTCAGACACTTACTAGCTATGTGACCCTGGACAAGTCACTTAACTCTGTGTGCCTCAGTTTCCTCATCTGTAAAATGAGCTGGAGTAGGAAATGGCAAACCATTCCAGTATCTCTGCCAAGAAAACCCCAAATTGGGTCATGAAAAGTTGGACACAGCAGAAGTGACTAAACATCAGCCACAGAAAGCTCTAAATCTATGAGCCTCTAACCTGTGATGTCACTTCTCTCTGTGCCTCGGTTTCCTCATCTGTAAAATGAGGATATTGGGCTAGATTGGGCACTAAACTCACTACCAACTCTAAATCTCTGATTCTATGATGTAAGACCTGGATGAGGGAGGTTACTGAGGACCCAGAAACCTTTGCCAGGTTATGTATTACCCCTCCAAGAAATCACATCAAGATTGAATTGGGTGCAGGGGCCTACTCTTTTTTTGGTGAGGCAGGAGATTATGAGCCTGGAATGTAACCTATACCATTGGGTCAGTCAATGTGTCAACTGGCTTTGCTGAAACATGTTGTGGCAACTGTTATCTTTGTTCTAAGAAAAGGCCCCATGGACAAGGGAAGGAAGAGGTGGATATTCTGATATGAATGCGATTTTTTAAAGAAGATGTATTGTGCCCTTCATTTTACAAGTGAGGATTGGAGAAAGTTAGCATGGTATATGGATAAAGTATAGACTTGGAGTCAAGAAGACCTCGGTTTGAATCTCACCTCTGACACTTCTTAGCACTATAATTGTGGGCAAGGCATTCATTCGACTTCCCAGGGCCTCGCTTCCCTCATCTATAAAAATTCAGACAATGATATCTGGAGCGCACATCCCCCTGGGCCATTGTAAAGCACAAAGGATAGAATGGATGTAAAAACAAAAGGCTAAACATGGTTTTAAACAGCTTTGAGAAAACATCAAGTATTTTTTAAAAGTCTATATTGTTCAAAGACAGTGTGGTATGGTGGGTAGAAAGCCAGTCTCAGAGTCAAAAAGATCTGAATTCAAGTCCCACTCATGATACTGTATGACTCTGGATAAGTCACTAAACACCTCAGAGCCCCAAGCCATGGGTCCAAGCTTTAAGGAGAGTACAGCTCTATAGTGGTAGAAGGAAGTTCCTCAACCTGAAGCAATGATAAAATCCGAAAATCAGTTTTTAAAAACTCAACAATGGGGGTGGTGGTAGACTATAGATACAGAACGAGACATACATTCCAGACATGGTCAATGTGATGATTTAATTTGCTAACTGTTCTTCTGTGTTACAAAGGAGGGTTCCATTTGAAAAGGAGGGGAAGGGAGGAAAGGAATGAGTCATTGAGAAGTCACAGCAATACTTTTCCAAAGGAGTATTAAGGAAACATTTTTAAAAGAATGCATTGTTCATGATTTGCTTTTAAAAATCAAAAGTGTCAAGAAAAAGGGAGATGAAAGGAATAAAATGTCTGTAACCAAGATTATAGATGGAACAGCTTGAGGAGTCCCTCTGATGTTTGCTTCAGGAAAGGAGTAGAGATTTAGAGCTGGGAAAGAGCTCAGAGATCCTCCTTTTTTCCCCCCAGAGGACCCAATTCCCAGATGGGGAAAGTAACTACCCAAGGTCATGTGGGTAGTAAATGAAAGAAGTGGGATTTGAACCAGTGTCCTTTCACTCCAAATCCAGCCTTCTTTAGATCCAAGAGAAACATTAGTCCCAATGTTGGGAACTGTCCAAAAGAGATTGGGTCACTGCAGCTTCTATGCTAAAAAGTAAAGTGGCAGGGGAGCATGGGAGAGGAACTACTCAATCCAGCAGTAAGCATTTATTAAGCCCCTACTGTACACCAGGCACTGTCTAGGTGCTGGAATAAATGAAAATGAAATATGGCCCATTGTTTAAACACCAGCCTCCTCCTCCTTCCAACCCCTTCCCCCTCCTTTTACTGTTTGAACAGAGAGCAGAATCTTCCATGAGCCAGAAGACTAGAAGGCTCATTCCTTCAAAATAATAAAAGTTCATTAATTCAGGAACCTGGATAATTCAAGGGGTGCATAATTGATTTTCATCAAGTAGTAAGTTCAACATAATTGTCTCTGCACATCTTCTGAGCCTCACTCAAGAGAAAGTATTCAGCTCCAAAAATCACTGCCTTTTCCAAAAAACAAAAGGCATCCTTCTACATGCCTTCAACCCAAGACTAACACTAAACTTTCATAGACTCAAGAGCCAAAAGGATTTGTATGTCTATGAGACATTATTTAAAAACACGAGGCTGTAGTAATCTGTGGAAGAGGGGGTACCTCTCTAGTTTGAGGTGGGGTGGAGGTGGAGATTAATCTTTCTTAAGACTGTCTTGCTTCTCAGAAGACAAACCCCTTCTTCCTGATGTCCTGCCTTTTTTTTTTTTTTTGGCATCATCCATGCATGGAACCTCCGATGCTAAATACTTGAATGTAACTTTGCAAATTGGCTCTTCTCCTTGCCTATGAGTGTGTAAGAAGACCAAAGAGACAGGCCTGATACAGACCTTTCTCCCTCCCGTAAAAGCCCCTGTCCTAGCCTATATCACCAAGCAACAGGTGATCTAGGTGTTCCTGTACCAAAGCAGGAGGGAGACTGGAGTCTGGCATCATCCGAGTGTGGAGGGCATCTCTCAATGGTTCATCTTCCCATGCTGGCCTCCTCCTGCTTCTAGATTTTTCAGGTTAAGTCATAAATTTTCCCAGGTGCCAGTTAAAGCACCTCCCAAGGTTGTTGTAAGGATCAAATAAGATCCTCAGCACCAAGCTTGGTACATAGTAGGTGCTTAATGTTTGTTTTTTTGTTTCCTTTCTTCTCTAAGACTATCAATTGTAGAGAAGTTAATGACCTACATTGGTAGAAGGAGGTTCCTCACCTCCAAGTGAGGAAATCATTAAAATCTCAGACCTAGTCCCCCTTCCTACCATTCATACAGAATTCTACTCTTAGGTTATATATCTGTTTCTTGGATGGTTGTGGTTGTGGTATCTCACTCTTCATGACACCATTTGGGGTTTTCTTGGCAAAGATACTGGAGAGGTTTGCCATTTTCTTCTCCAACTCATTTTCCAGATGAGGAAACTGAGGCAAATGGGGCGAAGTGACTTGCCCAGGGTCACACAGTTAGTAAGTATCTGAGACTGGATGTGAACTCATGGAGATGAGTCTTCCTGACTTCAGGTATGATTCTCTACCCACTGTGCCACTGCCTACCTGCCCTTCCTTGGATGGAGTGCCTCTCTTTTCACTTCTGTAAAATGAGATTTTTTGAAGTTTAAGTGTTAATATTGTCTCAACTCAACAAATTTTATCAAAGACACCTGCTGATGGAGACAGAGGAAAGAACGAAGGATTCAGAACCAGGAGGCCAGGCTTCTAGCCTTGGCTCTGTTATTTACTAGGTTTGGGGGGCAGGGGGAAGAAGTCACTTAGCTTTGACCCCATTGTTCTGAGGTTAAAGGCAGTATGGCATAGTGGGAAGACTGCCGAACTAGTGTAACCGTTTAAATCTCAACTCTGACACCTTCTACTTATCTATGGGCAAGTCATGTCATTCCTCCCCACCCTGGGCCTTAGTTTCCTCTTCTGTAAAATGAAGAAGTCAGATTAGACGACTTCCAAAGTCCTTTCCAGATCTAAATCTAAGACCTCTAATGGCTGTGGTAGACCAGTGAGGAGTCGGAGCACAAATCTATCACAAGTGATGGAGAAATACTTCAATGTGAGTGACAGGTCCAGATGGATCAATAGTATCATCTTTGTATGCAGACAGTGCAAGATCTAAGGTCACATTGTGTAGCAGAAAGAACAGAGGACCACAATGGGAAAACGGTCCAAGGAAAATTGAAAAAAAAACACAAATTAACAAATTGTTAATAATAGCTTGAAAAAATGTTCAACCTGCAAGTTAATGCAAGTTAACACAAGCCTGAGGTACCGCCTCACATGCAAAGTTGAAAAAAACAAAACAAAACCTGTGAAAACCAATGGTGTAAGGAGATGGGTTTAAATTCTGTGCCTAATCAAGGTGACCTCAGACAACTAACTTAACCTGCCTGGCATCAGGTTTCCCCATGTGTGAAAGGAGTAGACTAGAAAGTGTCCAAAATTTAGTGACCAATAGAAAGTTGTCGAGTGAAGATTCTAATTCATGCCCTCTGGCTACAAGGTTGGTGTCCCCATTATAGTACAGGTGAAATCTACCTATCTGGTGATATTAACCAGACAGACTTTGACAGGAAATCTGTCTTTTCTTTTCCTCCAATTACAATTCTCAAAGTGGGAGCTTTTCAGATGACTACCCTAGTGTTTACTATAAAAACAAATCCTCACCTAGAATTTACTAAAAATGGGTTCAAATATGTGCTCCTGGGGTCTCAGCCTTCTCCTGCAAAGATAAGAGAGTACACACTATGCTAAACAGGCTAATAATAACATCCAAATGTCAGTTCTTAGAGAAGAAAATATTTCTTTTCATAGGAGGAAAAAAAAAGAGACACTGAAAAGCTTGTCTCCTCCCCAAATTCCTGTGACTTTCATCCAAAAAATAGTCGAGATTAAAAAAACAAACCCACGTACCAAATCCAAAATCATACTAAGTTTTGTGAGATCTTCACTTTCATTTCATAGAAGTCAATACTAGACCGGAGACCTGATCCAACCCCAGGGCTGGCTCCAGGCAAAAGATAAGAGGCTTGGCAAGGCTGCCCATGCTTCCTCTTCTTCTTCAGGTTTCCCTCAACATCCCCATGACAACCCAGGGCCTTTGCTCGCTCTCTCTCATTCTCTCTCTCTCTCTCTCTCTCTCTCTCTCTCTCTCTCTCTCTCTCCCTCCCTGCCTCCCTCCCTCTCTCTCTGTCGCTCTCTCTGTCACTCTGTGTGTGTCTCTCCTCCTCCTCCTCCTTCTTCCTCTCTCCTCTCTCTTCTCTCTCTCTCTCATCTTCTCTCTCTCTTTCATCTCTTCTCTATCTCTCTTCCCTCCTCTCTCTCTGCCTCTCTCATACACACACTCTCTCTCTCTCCTCCTCCTCCTCCTCCTCCTTCTTCTTCTCTCTCTCCTCTCTCTGTCTCTCTCTCTGTCTCTCATCTTCTCTCTCTCTTTTACCTTTTCTCTATCTCTCTTCCCTCCTTTCTCTCTATCTCTCTCATACACTCTCTCTCTGTCTCTCTCCTCCTCCTCCTCCTTGTTCTTCTCTCTCTCATCTTATCTCTCTCTTTTACCTCTTCTCTATCTCTCTTCTCTCCTCTCTCTCTGCCTCTCTCATACACACACACACACACACACACACACACACACTCTACTGCAAGGTCTCACTCATGTTTAGTGGATATAACACTGAATTTGGAGTTGAAGAAATTCAGTTGGAATCATTATTAGTTGTACAACATTGAACAAGTCATTCCTGTTCTCTGGGAATGTTTTCTCATCTATAAATTGAGGAGGTTCACATATTGAGAGCTAAAAGGTACCATAGAGTCCAACCCTCCTCATTTTATACACAAGGAAACAGAGGCACAGCGAGATAAAATGATTTAGATCCTAAGTTTAGAGCTTAGAAGCAATCTAGCCTAACCCTCTCAATGCACAGATAAGGACACTGAGGCACAGAGAGGTCAAATGATTTGTAGAATCATACATCTAGAACTATAAGGAACCAGTGCAATCCCCTTATTTTACAGAAAAAGAAACTGAGGTCCAGAGAGGTCAAGGGAATGGCTCATGGTCATACAAGTGGTAGATGACAGAATCAGAATTTGAATCCAGGACCTCTAACTTCAAATATTGTGCTCTAAACTAAAAGAGAAGGAACCTTAGAGATGGTCTGTAAGATCCCTTTGAGTTCAAAATCCTGCCTGGTGGTAGAGGGTCTGTCTTTGAGAGCCTTGGAGGAAAACAATAAAGATGTTCTGGATGGATTTTATTTAGTTATTTAATAATTACTCACATCTGACCATGGTGAGTTTCAGAATCACGAAGTTGGAAGGGGCCTCAGAGGTCACATGGTTCAACTCACACCTGAACCTCAGTTAGATCCCTGCCAAGTAATCAGGAGGCTTCTGTTTCCCATTCCATCTCTGGAAGGCGCCAATCGTTAGCAAGTTTTCCATTCCATCAAACCTAAACCTACTTTCTGGCAGCTTTCACCCTCTGGGGACATAAAAAAGAGGCAGAAGACAGAGCCTGCCCTCAAGAAGCTTACAATCTAGTGCTTTTCAGAGTTGGAAGAGATTCCATCAGTAATCTAGTTCTACGCATACCCAAAGGGTATTGACTAGGTCTTCTTCAACTGACCCACAATCCATACCTAAGCATCCAACACAAGAAATGCTAAACAAAAAGGTGTTTAAAAAACCCTAGGATCTGCGGTAACTGTAGAAGACATGCACTTCTCTAGCCAACTGTGGGATTTTAGAGACACAACATAAGCAGAAGAAGACTGGATTTGGAATCAGAAAACCCAGGTTCAAATCCCAACTGTGTGACTTTGAAGGAATCACATCACCAATCTGTACCTTCTAGAAAATAAAGAGTTTGGACTAGCTAACCTTAGAGGTCCCTTCCGGTTCTAAATCTTCAAGCCCAAGTCACATTCCTCTCCCTGGACCTCAGTTTCCCCATCTGTAAAATGACAGACTTGGACTAGTTAACCTCTAAAGGCCTTCTAGCTCAAAATCTATGATTCTTGTCAAAATCGCCTCCAACAGTACACTGGACCCTCTTATTTAATGTTCTTGTTTATGCTTTTTTAAAAAAAAATGACACCAACTTTTAAACATTTTTTCTCCCATAGAAGCCAAGTGATTCAGCAAGATTGCCTGCAATTTATATACATCTGTTGAAATATATGGATGAATAATTATCTTTCCCTTGAAGAGAAAATCTAAAGGTCAAGCTGAGAGTGATTTTCATCACCAGATATAGAAGAAGAAACATATCAAAGAGCAATTGGAAATGGAAAGGAAAGAAAGCAAGCAAAGATCTCAAAAGGCTAGGGAAAACCCAGCTGTGTCTTTGCTTCCCCCACAAAACAGTTCAGATTTGAGTCGAGGCCCGATCTGCCTTTTTCCTCCCCCTAGAACGGGGTTCTTAACCTGGGATCCTTGATCTTTTCTTCAAAAAATCTTGATAATTTTATTTCTTTCTTGGGGGGGGGGTTGGGGTTAAGTGACTTGCCCAGGGTCACACAGTTAATAAATGTCTGCGGTCACATTTGAATTCAGGTCCTCCCAACTCCGGGGCCAGTGATCTAGTCACCGTGTCACCTAATCATCCCTGATAATTGTACTTCCGTGTAATCAGTTTCTTCTGTGATGCTACTTATTTTATTTTATGCACTTGAAAACAAATTCTCAGAAGCAGTCCATGGGCTTCACCAGCCTGACTGCCTAAAGGGTCTAGGGCATAGAAAAGGTTAATACCATCTCTCAGGGATTCTGAGATAACCTAGTGAATAATAACAGCTAACATCTTTCTCTAATGCTTTAAGATTTGTCAAAAGCTTTTTCTCACAAGGTAAGATTGAAAATATTATTCTCTCCATTTTAGAGATAAAAGCAAAACCTGAGGCTCAGACAGGTTAAATGACTTGTCTGGGGTCACACATCTGAGGCAAGATACATGCTGGGGGCCTTCAGAGTCCAAACCCAGCCCTACTGCTCCATCACCTGAGGCAGATTTGAAAAGCTTTGCCTTTGCTTATGCAAAGAAACAGATAGGAGAAGCAGAGCTAACAGAAGCACATTCTCATACAGGCAAGAAAAGAGCAGGGAGGGACCTCAGACGTCATGAAATACAACTCTGTTTTACAGATGAGGAAACTGAGGTCTGATAAGCTGAAGTGACGATCACAAGATCATAGGCCCACAGATTCAGAGCTGGAAGGAACTTTCTGCTGGGGTTCATGGGGTCCAACTCCATCATTTGATAGATGAGGTCCAGAGCTGAGGTAACTTGCCCAAGGTCACAGGAGTTGTAAGTGATCAAGGGAGAACTTGAATCCAGGTCCTCTGACTCATATCACTGCTTTCGCCACTAGACTACATTGTCTCTTAGCAGGACTGTTGTTCGTCCTTCATTCCTGAAGAGGACCAGGGACATTAGAAGGGTGATGTCTTGACTTGCAAGTGAGTTGGATTTAAGTGAGGCAGGGAAAAAAAGGGAAAGGAGGGAGAGATTTGGATCCTTTTTGTCTTCTAGACCAAATCTGTGATCTCACTGACATCATTTCCTCACCTCTAGGAAACTCCCTCTACCCATTCAGAAACCTAGAGGGTTAGAGAGTTTTCTGATACACTGGGAAGGTAAGTGACCTGTCCAGGGTCACACGGCCAAAATATATCAGGGGCATGACTTGATCCCGGGTCTTCCTAACTTCCTGACCAGCTTTCTCTCCACCATTCCATACTGATTCTCCCATTTTACAGATGAGAAAACCAAAGCTCAGAGGCAATGACTGGTCACTGAATCAACAACTTCCAGCGATCAGTCTCCCAGGATGGCAAATGGGAGGATCTCAACAAATGATATGACTGTGATTACTTTCTGGGCCTAAGGAACCAAGATTAGATGCAAAGGGAATGGTGCGCAGGAGGGGACCATTTGGTCTGTTAATGGGTCAAGCCCATTTGTCTAAGGACCCCAAATACATGGACAAGGAGGATGTACCAAGAATTTTTTTTCTTTTTTTTTAATTTATTTTTAGTTTTCAACATTTACTTCCACAAGATTTTGAGTTCCAAATTTTCACCCCATCTTGCCCCTCCCCCACCCCAAGATGGCATGCATTCTGAATACCCCTTCCCCTATTCTGCCTTCCCTTCTATCTCTCCCCCTTCTCTTATCCCCTTCCCCTTCTATTTTCCTGTAAGGAAGGAAAGATTTCTGTACCCCATTTCCTGTATTTCTTATTTCCCAGTTGCATGTGAACACATTTTTTTAAACATGTGTTTTTAAAACTTTGGGTTCCAAATTTTCTCCCTTCCTCCCTCCCCACCCACCCTCATTGAAAAGGCAAGCAACTCAATTAAGGTTTGTACTTAAGCTCAGTCAGTAGCTTCTTAGCATCAACTGTAGAAACAACAGTCCCCAAATTCATTCATTCATTCACTCATTCATTCTTTCATCTACTCATTCAGTAAACCCTTAAGTAACGCCTACTTTGTGCAGATCCTTAGAGGAAATGCAAAGTTTTGGGTGAGAATGAATCAGGCTTTCAAGCCTGTGTGCCCAAGTCTATTTAGAGCCCAGATCATCAAAGCTGAAAGGGTTTCTCTCTCCTCTCTCTCTCTCTCTCTCCCTCTCCCCCTCCCCTCCCTTTCCCCTCCCCCCTCTCTCTCCCCATCTCCTCCTCTTCCTTCTCTCCTCCTCCCTTCATTTCCTTTTCCCCCTCCTCCTTCCATCTCCCCCCTCTCCCTCTCTCTCCTCCTCTTTCTCCTCCCTCCATATCTCTTTTCCCCCACTTCCTTCCATCTCTCTCTCCAAATATATATGTATATAATTTATTTTTATATTTAAATTTTACCCTCTATGTAAATTTATATTTAAATTTATACTATATGTGTAAATATATATATGTATATATATATATATATATGAAATTTACTCTCTTCACATTTATTCTGTTTAAATACTCATAACTGTCCTGGGGAAGACATAAATTCAACTTCTGCCTCAGACACTTACTGTGTGCCCCTAGACAAGTCCCTTATCTTCCCTGTGCCTCAAATTCCTCATCTGTAAAATAAAGAGTTTGGTCTCAGTGGCCTCTGAGGTCCCTTCCAACTCTAAATCTATGATGCCATGAGCATTGAGAGTCTTCTCCCCATCCGGGTCTCTTGTCTCAATTTTGTAAATAAAGTTTCTTTCAACTAGTTTGTAACCTCCCTAGTAGCTCTTCAGCTTTTGTCCTTGTATCCCCAGCACATTGCAACTTAGTGCTTGGCACATAGTAGTTGCTTTAAAATGCTTGTTGACTGATCTCACATAAAAATCCTATGAGGCAGAGAACATAAATAAGATCCTGATTTTACAAACACAGAAACTGAGGCACGACCAGATAAAATGATTTGCCCCAGGTGGCCAGGGAGCCAACGTCAAAGCCCAGTGCCTTGTGCATAGTAGGTGCTGGATCCAGCCCAGAGCTAGGTATGGCAGTTGAAATATTATTTTTCCAAATCCCATCTTTCAGTTTCCCAAGGCTAGAAGAGCCTCTTACCATAAAAAACACAACAGGCCAGAAAACAATGAAAATATAATTACATTGTACAAATGCAGGTAGCATAATTGCCTAAATCACATCCCACAATCAAATGGCTCATCTTCCTATGCAGCACTTTAAGAATTACAAAATGCACTCATCATAACAACCCAGTGAGTGAGGCAGGTGGGGTGAGTATTCCTACCTCTGTGTTACAAACACAGAAACCAAAGTTCAGAAAGGGAAATGATTGGTCTACAGTCATGGTTAATAAGCCTGGAAGACTTTGGGATAAATAAGGTAGGTATAGAATAACATATCTTGAACTAGAAGCCATCTTTGAAATGATCTAGTCTCAGGTCATACAGATAAAAGGCTGGCATTTGAACATAGGTCATCTGCAGAACTGACTACAGATCTGACATTCAGCACTTTCCCCATTTTATAGATTGGGTAGGCACTGTGGCATAGTGGACTCAGGGCTGCCCCAGGTTCACGTCCTGCTTCTGACACATACTAGTGGTATGACCATAGGCAAGTAATTAAACCTCCCTATAGCCCCAGGCAATTCACTAAGACTGTAAGACGAATCTTCATCATTGAGGGGAAAGTTCCTAGACCAATGAGATCACCCATTTATACCCTTTTCCTCCACCAAAAAGGGGGGAGGAAGAGACATGGAACCCAGGGACATAGAAGCTAAATGTCCTGTCAAAAATCCCAAATCAAAGTTGTATCAAAACAGACCAGAAGCCAGACCACCTGACCCTAGGACAGACCTCATCAAGCCTTTTGCTGTATTTTGGCAATTACATAAAGCTAAGGATGATCCCTCCCACTCCCTACCTTTACCATCCACCTTATATTAAACCTTCATTCTATGCTAGGCACCTGGATACAAAACCCATCAAAGAAGGTCAGTTAGTCAATCAACAAGCACTGTATAAATTCTCTTACACACCTTGACTGGATAAGAAGCAGAGGAGCTGGGTTCAGATGCTGGCTCCGTTGCTCTGCACCTGTGTGACATTAGGCAAGATATTCTCCTCTCTAGATCTCATTTTCCCCAACTGTAAAGGGAAGAGGCTGAGCTCAATGCTATGAGGTCCCCACATCTATGATGCTGTTGTACGTGGTCCTGAGACCATATAGCCACTGATGGAATTCCTCTTATCTACAGAAAGATCCAAATGACCATAGATGAGTAGGCTCGGGCCATTCGCCAAAGTTTTCCCAATTGTTTACTGCTGCTCCAGCTCTGGGACTAAGACCATCCTTATTTCTACAACAGCAGAATCACCCTGATTGGGACAACGTCAGTATCCACTGACCATTCTGTTCCCAGTGAAGCCCACGCCGCCTTGCAGGCTTACTCAGGCATGCCACTCCGATTAGCCTGAAGTACTTTGCATATTATTTTAAGAAGGAACAATAGTTACTGAAGGTGGGTGAGCATATCTCCTTTTGTAAAAATTACTTTTTTTCCATCTAGTCCTGTGAATTAATCATTTCAGAGAACTCCTCCCCAAACCGAGTAACTATATAGCCTGAGTGAGTTAGCTGGGGAGTACAAAGGGCTTAAGTGACTTACCCAAAGTTTCCCAGCCAATATATGTAAGTGAATAGACCTGGATCTAGGTCTCCCTGATTCTCAGGCCCAGCCTCTATCAACTAGACCAGTCTCTCACAGAAGAAGTGGAATTGTCTTAAAGAGGGTGAAAAACTAATCTAGCCTAGTAAATAGGTGGTCCTTTGGGAAAAAAAGCTATGTGTATATGTGTGTTAGGTGTGTATTGTGTATGTATATGAGTATGTATTATTATGTGTGTATGTATATACGTATATGTATGTATTTTTAGGGAGGAAGATCTAGACCAAGGGTGGGGAACCTGGGGCCTCGAGACCATATGGTTCCTCAAGTTCAGCCCTTCGACTGAATCCAAGCTTCACAGAACAAATCCTCTGAATAAAAGGATTTGTTCTGTAAAACTAGAATCTAAACCTATAATTTCATTTTTATATTCTTTTTTTAAATAATATTCTATTTTTCCCCAGTTATATGTAAAGATAAGTTCATTTTTATTGAGAACACCCAGTACAGAAACTTCCTCTGCCAATGCCTACTGGTCCCTGGGGCCAAGATGTCTAACATGCCACACTCATGAGTGCTGAGCCAACAAGATTAAGATATAATTGGGAAATACTTAACCAAAAAAATACACAGTAGAACATAGATAATGATAATATGTAGTTTTCCAATCTGTGGCCCACAAGGATGGTGATCTATGATTTAGTGCCCTCTCCCCCTGCACGTGCACTTTGACAACCGGGCACTGAGATGAAGGGAGCTGTCCAGGGTCACGCAGTCTATTATAGGCGTCAAAGGCAGGGCTTGAACCCAGGTCTACTTGACTCCTAGGCTGATCCACTCTCCACTATACCACACTGCAAATTCAAAGACTTCCTCTTCCTCCTCTTCCGCCTCCTCCTCCTCCTCCTTTCTTTCACTATTAAGGGCACTACCATCCTCCCAGTCACCCAGGCTTGAAATCTAGTGTTCTCCTTGACTCCTCACTCTCAATTCTTGTTGCCGATTTCTGTCCATCTGGCCTGCATAACATCCCTCAAATACATCGCCTTCTCTCCTCTAACTGCCACAAGCTTGGTGCAGGCTCTGATCGATTCACGCCTGGACTACGGCAACAGGTGCTGGCTGATGTCTCCTCCCACTCAGCTGTCCAAGTGATCTTCCTAAAAGTACAGCTCTGACCATGTCACTCCCCGACTAAATTCAGTGACTCCCTGGTACATTCGGGATCAAATATCAAATCCTCTGGTTGGCATTCAAGGCCTCTGATAATTACTCCTCTAACTTTCCAGTCTTCTTATACCTTACTACCACTTACTCTTTGATCCAGTGACACTGGTCTCCTTGCTTTTTCTCCTACAAGATACTCCATTCTCAAGAGACCAAGCATTTTTTCACTGGCTGTCCCCCATGTTTAGAATGTGTTCTCTCTCACTCTCAATCTCACTCTCCCTCTCCCTCTCCTCTCTTCCTGACTTCCTTGGCTTCCATTTCCAACTCTTTGTGACCCCATTTGGAGTTTTCTTGGCAAAGATACTGGAGTGGTTTGCCACTTCTTTCTTCAGCTCACTTGACAGATGAGGAAACTGAGGCAAATCCAGTTCAGTGACTTGCCCAGGTTCACACAGCTAGTAAGTGTCTGAGTAAGGATTTGAACTCAGGTCTTCGTAACTCCAAGCCCAGCACTGTATCCATTGAGCCACCTAGCTGCCCTGCTGGCTTCCTTTAACTCCCAAGCAAAATTCTCCCTTCTACAAGAAGCCTTCCCTAATCCTCCTTAATGCTAGTGCCTTCCCTCCACTGATGACCTCTCATTCATCCTGTCCATACCTTGATTGCATGTTATCTCCCCTATGGGAGAGATTGTAGATAGGCCATCTGATCCAACTCCCTCACTTTCAGATAAGGGAACTCAGGCCTAAAGCAGTCCTGAGTGGTCATAAGTGGCCCAAAGTCAAATGATTTCCAGCCCAGGTTCTCCCACAACAAGAAATATTCCTTTAAAGACAAATTATGCTTAAAGGCAGAGACACTGCTGAGCTTAGAGGCAGGAAATTGTTGTTGTCCAATCGTGTCTGATGCTTCATGACCCCATTTGGGGTTTCCTTGGCAGAGATACTGGAGTGGTTTGCCATTTCCTTCTCCAGCTCATTTGACAGATGAGAAAACTGAGGCAGACAGGGTTAGGTGACTTGCCCAGGGTCACACAGCTAGTAGGTGTCTGAGACCAGATTTGAACTTAGGTCTTCCTGACTCCAAACCTGGAGCTCTATCCACTGTACCGCCTAACTGCTGAGAGGCAAAGAAACCTGAGTTCAAATTCTACCTCTGATCCTTATATGACTCTGAAGGAGTCTAAACCTATATGAACTTCTAGACTTCCCTAGAATTTGTCTGCTTGGCCACAGGTTTCTAGATCTAGAGCCTGGAGGGGCCTCACAGTCCAAAGAGTCCAAATCTAGGATCAGTTAAGCAGTCCATGGCTGGGCAGAATTTGAATTCAGATCCTTTGACTATTCTCTAAACTGTGCTCTAGCATTCTTACTGAGGGTTGTCATTTTTCTTCTTAAACTTTACTCTAAAATCTGATGATTTACCCTGGCCTAAGTTCATAGTGCCCCCCACCATAACTCCTATTCCCCATGACACCACCTCATAGAAGCCTTCCTGGCTTTTAGAGGTTGGAATCACAAGTCATCTTGCCAGAAGGTATCACTCAGAAAATGAGGAGATAAAAGGCCTGAGAGATAGGGAGCTAAATGTAATGAGCCTATCCCCTCTCACCCTTACCAGGTCAGTCGGTCAATAAGCCTCTTTAAGCTCCTGCTACATGCTAGCTCAGTGCTGGAGATATAAAGAGAGGCAAATGACAGTCTCTGCCCTCCTCAAGAAGCTCACATTCTAATTAATGAGGGAAACAACAAGAAAACAAGATATATGTGTATATATATGTATATAATATATATTATATATATACAGAAAGAAAGGAAGGAAGAAAGAAAGAAAGAGAAAGAAAGGAAGGAAGGAAGGAAGAAGAAAGAAAGAAAGAAAGAAAGGAAGGAAGGAAGGAAGGAAGGAAGGAAGGAAGGAAGGAAGGAAG
>NW_020943070.1:11728091-11735355 GCF_900497805.2 Vombatus ursinus
AAGGAAGGAAGGAAGGAAGGAAGGAAGGAAGGAAGGAAGGAAGGAAGGAAGAAAGGCAGAAAGGAAGGAAGAAAAAATAAGAAATGGAGGGAAAGCACTAGAATGAATAGGGATGGGGAAAGGCTTCTTATAGAAGATAGAGTTTTAATCGGGACTTGAAGGAAGCCAGGATGTGGAGATATGGAGGGAGAATACCTCAAGTGCGGGGGACTGCCAGAGAAAATGGTCAGAAGTGAGAGATGGAGGGTCTTATCCATTGAACAGAAGAGGCCAGTGTTACTGATCAAAGAATGCATGGGAGAAGACATCTGAGAAGAGTGGAAAGGTGCAGGGGTGGGGTAGATCCTAGAGTTAGGAAGGGCTTTAAATGCCAAACAGAGGGTTTTTGTGTTGTTGAGTATGAAGATGATGTGGTTGGGAGAGACTTGAGGCAGGCTATTGCAATAGTCTAGGTGATAAGAAAATTCACCAGGGTGATGGCAGTTTCAGAGGAGAGAAGGGGGCATATTCGAGAGATGCTACAAAGGTAAAAACAATAAACATTGGCATCAGATTGGATATAGGGAGTGAGAGATGGTGAGGAGAGGAGGAAGATACTGAGGTGTCAAGCTTGAGTGACTCTGAGGATGGTGTTGCCTCTTTAGCAATGGAGAAGTTTGGAGGGAGACATAATGCTTGCAGTTTTGGCATGCTGAGTTTATGTTATCAACTGGCCGTTTGAGATGTCTGAAAGGCAGTTGAAGATGCAAGGCTGGAGATTAGCAGGGAGATTAGAGCCAGATAAGCAGATTTGAGAATCATCAGCATAGAGATGATGATTAAATCCGTAGGAGCTGATGAGATCACCAAGTGAAACAGTATAGAGGGAGAAGAGAAGGGGTCCAGGACAAAGCTTTGTGGGATATCCACCGTTAGTGGATACAGCAAAGGAGACTGAGAAGATGTCAGATGATAGGTAGCAGGAGAACCAGAAGAAAGCGCTGCCCTGAAACCTAGAGAGAAGCAAGTATAAAGCAGTAGACAGTGATCAACTGTAGATGGCTGCAGAAAGGTGGAAGAGAATGAGAATTGAGAAAAGGCCATTGGATTCCACAACTAAGAGCTCACTGGTAACTCTGGAGAAAATAGTTTCAATGAAATGACGAGGCCAGAAGCCAGATAGTAAGGAGTTAAGAAGAGAGAAAAAGGAGACATCTATCGTAGATGGCTTTCTAAAAGAAGGTTAGCCACAAAGGGCAGAAGAAATAGAGAATGATCGTGGGATGGAAGGATCAAGAGAGGGTTTTCTGAGGATGGGGGCATCACCTCCACTCCAACGTTGCTATTTCCTACAAAATAACCAAATGCATTGATTATTTATTCTTAAAATTGTCTTAAAATAAAAATGTATGTAGTAGAAAAAGCCCTGAATTTGTAGTTAAAGGACCTAGCTTCCAAAGCTAACTCTGCTACTCATTACGTGACCTTGGGCAGCTTCTCTACATCTCTGTTTCCTCATCCATAAAATGAAAGGGTCAGAGTAAAAGCCCTACCAACCAAACGGCTTTATAGGGACAATTTAAACCTCTAATTCTTATTTAAAACTTGAAGGTTTCAGAGGCACCTAAGGAATTGTGGTTGTATCCACTCTGCCTTACCCAGAAGTCACACTTGAAGCAGCCTCAATCTCAGGCAAAAAAAGGGCTCCAATGGACTATCCCCAGACTCTCTGCAGATTTACTCAGTCAATCCCAGTGGTTCTCCCTCCATTCATCTCCATCTCTCAAGTCTATCCCCTTTTTAACCCTTCTATAACACAGGCATCACCTCCCTTATGTCACGGTCCTCTTTGAGAACAAAGGACTAACAGCTGCAGTAACACAGCTGCCAAAGCTGATTTTTTCCTAAAGCACAAGTCTAGACCATGTCACTCCCCTACTCACTAAACCCCAGTGGCTCCCTATTACCATCAGGAGCAAATTCAAAGACCTTCGTTTGGCAGGTAAAGCTCTCCACAACCTACTTCCCTCCACCCTTCCCACACATACACTTGGATGCAGTGACATTGGCCACCTTGTTGTTCTTCCCAAAGGACCATCCATATCCCAACTGCATGCATCTTTATTTGAGAAAAGGGACTTTTTTGCCTTTTTTGTATCCCCAGCACTTAGCACCGTACCTTTCACATCATGTTGTTGCTGTTTGTCCTTCGTTCTCGAAGAGGACCATGACATGCAAGTGAATTGGATATGTGAGGCAGGGCTGTGCAAGGTCACCAGCCTCACTGTCTCCTCTGGAGCCATCTAGGTGTAATGGCCAGATTTCCATCAGGATGACTGGAGATGGCCCTGGATGCAGTGGAAGACCTTGGCCTTTTTAAGCTAAGGGTCTTTAACACATTTCAGTCTGACTGAGGCATCGCCCATTCAGTGATTAAGGCTAGGTAGGAAATGAGGCAGAGAATGGCCTCTTTTTTCTTTCATACAATAGGTGCTTAATAAATGCTGGCTCACTGACCTACCTCACAGGCCACTGAATCCAATCTGATAATCCCTTCTAGAATATCCCTGGCAAACAGTTATCCAGTTTCAGCTTCTAAAACCTCCTGAGAGGGAATCTACTTATTTTACTATGAGATTGCTTTCACTGTTGAGATTTCCTAAGATCTAGCCTAAATCTGCCATCACTCCTGATTTTTCTACCTGAGGTCAAACAGAACATGTCTAATCCCTCTTCAGGTGTCAGCCCCAGAAGATACTTGAAGACAGATTTAATTCCTTCTGTCTTCTCTTCTCCAGGCTAAACATCTCGATGTCCTTCAACTAATCCTCGTATAGCAGGACCTCATAAATCCTTCACCCTCCCAAAGGTTCTTCTCTCCAGCTGCACTGGTCCCTGTCTGATTTGTCAGAGCTCTACCTGGTATAGAGAGATCTCTTAATCAGAGAGATCACTGGAGCTGGGTAGGGTGCCCTGGGCCAGGTCGGGTAGCTTTAACTTTGGGCCCCTAGTGAATACAGAGCCACCAAATGGGTCTGAAGGAGATACGGTAGAAAGGGCATTGGCAATGAAGTCAGAGGACTTGGGTTCTGAATTCGTCTTCGTCTTTTGCCATCTGTGTGACCTTGGGCAAAGTTACTTAGCCTCTCAGCCTCAGTTTCCTCATCTGTAAAATGGGGATGATAATAATAATAATCTTTATAGAGACAGCTAGGTGGCACAATGGCTGCCTTGGTGAGCTGGATCTGGAGTCAAGGAGGCCTCCATTCAAATCCAGCCTCCGAACATTGACTGTGTGACCCTGGGCAAATCACTTAACTGCCGTCTGCCTCAGTTTCCCCATATTTAAAATGTCAGTGATAATAGTACTGACCTCCCAGGGTTGTTGTGAAGATAAAATGAGAAAATATTTATACAGTGATTTGTAAACCTTAAAGTACCACATAAATGCTATTATCATAATTAGTTATTATCATAGGGCTTCTGGGAAAATCAAATGAAAGGATATATGGGAAAATATCTATTATTATTATTATTATCTGTAAAATAAGGGGATTAGATCTGATGGTATTTAAAGCCCTTTCCAGATGCAATGGGAGGGAGGGGGGAACACTCAGATCCACCCCAAGCTAGTAACTAAGAAACAGAAGTCCGGTCTATTTCATCCTAAATTACCTAGTATCCCTATTGGATCCGAATGAAAAGTAGAACAAAGAATTCTCACAGTAAAGTACATAGATGAATATTCTTTGAAGCACTCAGGTCCCAACCTTTTTTTTAGTGCCCAGGCTGTTAGAGAATATATTGGTCCCCTCCAGGGTCAACCCAGATAGAAACACGAATGAAATCTGTTTCATTTCCAGCCTCCTTTCTGATGACTTTTCTACTCATTCTCCCTTGCAGGACCCAGGTAACCTGAGGAGACAGAAGGATCTGGGTTCAAATCCTACTTACTGCTGGTGGGATCTTGAGCCAGCCCCCTCTCTGGGCCCCAGTTTCCTCATCTGTAAAATGAGGGGGTTGGACTAAATGGCTTCTAAGGTGACTTCTATCTCTAAATCTGTGATCTATTAGGTGGCACAGAAGATGAGCCCTGGGCCTGGAGTCAGAAGACTCATCTTCTGAGTTCAAACTCCGCCTCAGACACTTACACTTCACCCTGTTTGCCTCAGTTTCCTCATCTGTCAAATGAACCACAGAAGGTAATAGCAAATCACTGTAGTATCTTTGCCAAGAAAACCCCAAAGGGGGGTCACAAAGAATCAGATACAACGTAACACCACTGCCCACGGCAGCTCAAACCTATTAGGGCTATCTCTCACACAGCCGTCCAAAGTAAAGCTGCCAGTCCTGTGTCCCTTTCATCCTGGGCTCTGTTCTTCTCCTAGGGTAGAGGAGTTAATCAGATTAGCAACCCATTAGCAGGGATTAGTTTAAGTGTCAGCCTACTGAGTAAGGAAGTATTAACTCCCTGAAGTTCACATTTCTCCAGGAAATCCTCAGAGAAGTGAATCTAACTTGGCCAGGATTTCTTTGGAGACGTATTTTGCGGCGGCTCTTCCCAGGGACTCTTCCAGGATCGTTCGTCTCATATCAGTCTGCCTAAGAACTTTTCTGCCTGCTGGATGTTTTGATCTTATGACGGGATAAAGGAGACAACAGGATAAAGTAAAGCTTTGCTTAAGGAAAAGAACACTCTCTTTGATGTCAGAGGATCTGGATTCAAATCCTGCTACTGGCCATCCACCACCTGCATGACTTGGGCAAGTCATTTAACCCTGTTTGCCTCAGTTTCCTCATCCGTAAAATGAAAGACTGGAATAGATGACCCCTGAAGTCCCTTATGTGACCCTGGGGAAATCACTTAGCCTCAGTCTGACTCAGTTTTCTCAACTTTAAAATGAGGATCATAATAACACCTACTTCACAGGGTTGCTATGAGAATCAAACAAGATGATATTTCCAAACATTTAGCACAGTTCTTGGTACACAGTAGGCACCCAATAAATGCTTACATTCTTCCCCTTAAATATGCCTCCCATATTCTGTTTAGGAAGTTTTTCAAACCAAACCCTCATACTTTCAAACTTTTATCCCCAGCCCCTCTTTCTGCCCTCTAAGGCTACATAGAACAAAACTAATCCCTCTCCCACAGAAGAGCCCTTCATATATTTCAAATAAATAAGCCAAGTTTACCAATAGTCAGTTATGTGCAAGGTACCAAACTAGACCCTGAAGGAAAAAGAAAAAAGAATCATCCTACTCTTAAGTCTTTTTTTTTTCTTCAGGATTAGCATTCCTAATTGCTTCAATCAGTTTGCTGGAATTTCCAATCTTCTTGCCAATAGACTCCCACTATTCAATATGCTACCTAGAACGCATTGCCCAACTCTAAATCCAATACTCCACAAGTGATCTGTCCAGCTCACAGTTCCATAAGACAGTCAACCTCTTTATTCTAGACTAGACACTACCTTGTGATAGACAATCCCCTAATAAGATCCTTGTCGGGTCTATGGTTATGGCAGGTAGGATAAGGAGCATGTGATACTCTTGACACCTCTTCTATCTTTTATTTATACAGTTTATTTTTTATTTTATAAAATAAAATATTTTTTCCCATTATATGTAAAGATAGTTTTCAACATTCACTTTTATAAGATTTTTAGTTCCAATTTTTTTTCCTTGCCCACCCCCCTCCCCAAAACAGTATGCAATCTGATATAGGCTATACATGTATGATCCTATTAAACATATTTCCACATTAATCATGTTGTAAAAGAAGAATCAGAACAAAAGGGAAAAAGAATGAGAAAGAAAAAAAAGAGAGAAAATAGTATGCTTCAATCTACATTCAGACTCCACAGTTCTTTCTCTGAGTGTGATTTTCCATCATGAGTCTTTTGGAATTGTTTTAGATCACTGTATTGCTGAGAAGAGCTAGGTCTGTCATAGTTGGCCATCGCACAATGTTGCTGCTATACAGTTTCTTTTTTAACCCAAGTGTAGGATTTTACATTGAGTCCTACTAAACATCAGTCCCGTCATTCTTGCCTGTCCAAATAGGTTGCACCTAGAATAACCATCCATGTAGAAGAATCAGAAGGGAACTCATTTTAGTCATGGCCCTGCCATTGTTATTCATGCTGATGGAAACTACTCACTGTTGATCTCAGTGATTCATTTTTATTATGCTGAAACCTAGATATTTCTGGTTTAGAGGAAATATTCATAGATGACCAGAGTAAGAATTGACCTGAAGGAATATCTAATTCAATTCTCTCCTTTCAGACTTAAGACAACTTGATGAGAAGTAAAATGACTTGTCCAATGTTGCCCAAGAAACTAACACTAGAGTCTCGACTAGTAGATAGATTGCAAGTTTCCTGAGGGCAGAGATTGTTTTAAAAAAAATTTTCTGTCTTTCAGTACAGGGCCTGGCATGTATTTGGTGTTTAGTAAGTGCATGTAGAAATTTCAGCTTTCATTCCCTAGGTCAGTGCAGTTTCCACTAAACCATCTCTCTGTGTTTTCTGCCATGCTTAAACCCAGCAGTGACACACAAGGCTGATGAGCTGACAGTAAACTGCTCTGAATCTATTCATGGTTTATTTCCTCTGAAAATAAAAGAAGCAGGGAGGGGTGGTGAGAGGCGGGGAGGGAAGGAAACGTTTGAGAGCACAACATCCTTCCCTTCCCTTTGCTCTCTTTACGCAGACATGTACTCACTTACCAAGGGACTGGTATTTATTTTTACATCTCTATTTGCTTTCCTAGGCATTGGAAGCAAAGAATTGAGTGACACAAATCTCTGAATAAAGGAATTATCTCTGGAACCACTTCTTCAAGAAGCCCCAAACACTCCCACCCCAACTCACCGGGACACAGAGAGAAGAACAGGGCCCCAGGTTCCGAAGTGGGAGGAACCTCTGAGATCATCTAGTCAGATTCCCTCTTTTTACAAATAAGAAAGCCGAGGACCCAGAAACCAGAAGAGATTTGCCCAGAGTTACATAGGTGGTATCGACCTGCCTTTAGGCAAGGCGTCTAATAATAAGTGGTGGTGTTGATAGTAGTAATAGTTGTTGTTGTGGTGGTGGTGGTGGTGGTAGTGGTGGTGATGGTGGTGATAGTGGTGATGATGGTGGTAATGGTAGTGGTAGTCATGGTGGTGGTAGTAGTAGTGGTAATGGTGGTGGTGGTAGTAGTAGTAGTGATGGTGGTGGTGATGGTGCTGGTGGCGGTAGTAGTAATAGTAGTAGTGGTGGTGGTGGTGGTATAGCAG
>NW_020943070.1:11735755-11836646 GCF_900497805.2 Vombatus ursinus
GGTTAGGGTTAGATTGCCCAAGGTCATACAGCTTAGTGGGCAGCCAGGTGGTACACTGGATAGAGTGCTGGAGTCAGAAAGACTCATCTTCCTGAGTTCAAATCTGGCCTCAGACACTTATTAGCTGTGTGACCCTGGGCAAGTCACTTAACCCTGTTTGCCTCAGCTTCCTCATCTGGAAAATGATGTGGAGAAGAAAATGGCAAACCACTCCAGTATCTTTGTCAAGAAAACCCCCAATGGGGTCACAAAGAGTCAGACATGACTGAAAAAAATGGAACCTCACACAGCTTAGTAAACATCAGTAGCTTTGAGGCATGGTAGAATGGCCACTTGCTAAGTATAATGTACAAAGAGTTTTTCAATTAAGCAGGGACTGGGGACAAAGACCAAAATGAAACCCTCAGAATGTCAGAGGTGGAAGGGGCCTCAGAGATCACTCAGTCAAACTTGCCAACAGGTGGTCTTACAGACTGCCCTTGGAAGCCCGCCAGGGGAGGGGAAGGCACTGCGTCTTAGGACGAGTTGGGACAGCTGTGTTTGCTAAGGCAGTGTTTCCAGATACTCAGCCTAGCTGCCTCTACATCTTCACCCCACCCCAATCCCAAGTGTTCCTCGTTCTGCCTTCTGGGTTCAAGCAGGATACACATAAGCTCTTCTCCAAGTGATGGCCCTCCAAATGCTTCAATTCAGCTCTCATCTCAGAACTGCTCCAATCCAGCCCAGCCCACCCAAACTCAAGCCTTCTCTTCCACATGAAAACACGCTCAATCCATTTGATCATATAAAATCCATAAAAAATATCCATATTTGATCCATAAACAGAAGTGTCTCCATTTTCCTCCCAACCCTTCTCTGGGTTCACTTCAAGTTGTCAAGGTTTCTAGAAATATGTGGTGCCAAGTGCAACCTATATCAAATTGCTTATCATCATAGGGGTGAGGGGAAAGGGGGACGAGGGAGGGAGAGAATTTGGAACTCAAAATTTTTAAAAATGAAGGTTAAAAATTGTTTTTATTTGTAACTAGAGGGAAAATGTTATTTGAAAAACATATGGTACCCAGAACTTAACCTAATAAGAGAGTCCCTGGGGGACTCCCAAAGAACCATTCAACAAATATTAAGGGAGCACCTACTATATGTAAGGCTTCCTTTGTAGGAAGTACCAAGAAGACAGAAGACATGGTTCTTCCCCGATAGAGCTTACAATCAACTACCATAGTATCATAACAAAAGGAGCAGTGTTCAGAATTGGGAGAGATTCCTTCTGGCTGGATAAATGTTAGGTAGATAGAATTTAAACAAGGCTTTGAGTGATGGTAGGAGCTGTCCTGGGGTAGGAAATGGAGAGGGCCGGGCCCCTATAATGAGCAAAATCTAGGAATAGGTTCTCTTCTTAACATGGCTTCTAGCTAGCCTCAGTCTTTCTGATCTAGAAAATGGGAGTGATAACCCTTGAAATCACAAGGCTGTTGTGAAGGCTGTGCTTTATCACATGAGTCAATAAAAACCCAGTTCTGCTGAGTTTTAAAAATCATGCAGTTTTCAGCTCAGATTCCATTGTGCTCTAGGCATGGTCAGATTATCCCTCCTTCAACTATCCCTTCAGCCACAAGAACAACAACAATGTGAAAAATGTGTGTATAGCTCTTTAAGCTTTACAAAGCACTTTGCCAACAATACCTCGATGAATTCTCACAGCAAACTTGTAAGGCCTGTGCTACATGTATTATCATCCCCATTTTACAGATGAAGAAATTGAGGCTCAGAGAGATGAAATTATTTACCCAGGGTTACATAGGTGCTAAGTATTAGAGGCAGGATTCAAATCTAGGTCTCTCCTTACTCTAAATCCAGCCCTTTTCCATTTCATCATGATACCTATGACTATGCCTGCCTTCCTTCCTTCCTTTCCTTTCCTTTTTTTCTTTATCTATCTTTCTTCCTTCCGCCCTTTATTTCTTTTCCTTTTTTCTTTATCTTCTTTCTTCCCTCCTCCTTTTCCTTCTTTCTTTCCTTCCTTCTTTCCTTCTTTCTTTTCTTCTTCCTTCCTTCCTTTCTTTTTTAGGGAGGGTAAATGTAGGAGAATTGGTGACCATTTCCCAAAAGACTGTGCCCCAAGCTGTGCTCAGATGAACAGTCAAACCGCTATTCACTACTTATAAAATTTTTGATGAATATTTTCTCTGGGCCCCAGTTTTCTTATCTGTAAAATGGGTGGAGTCAGACCAGATGACCTTCAAAGTCTGTTCCAGCTCTTGCTCTGTGATCTTATGTAACATAGGGCCCATGATACTTTACTGCTGTGGACCTCAGTTTTCTCATCTATAAAATGGGGAGATTGGACTAGATGATCTCTGGGCTCCTCTCCTCCAGCTTCAGATCGATGATCTAGAACCAATGGTGAAATGATAGCCTCCGACACAGAGACAAACACCATGCTAGAACATAAGAACAACGCCAGCAAGTCTGAGGATGCCTTAAGGTAAGATTCTCCTAAACCAGGTCAGCAGCCTCCCAGATTTACTCCAAATCCTGTACTGACTCATCCTCCTTTTGGTTGGGATTTGAATGTTTCACATTTGAAAGGTAATGAGGATCAGAGAAATGATTACGTTGTTCATTGAAAGGGGCAGGAGCTTTTCATTCAGCATGAAGCTGCTTTCTATCCCATACAAACCGTGATTTTGTAAAATGCTACAATGACAGAAAAAATCCTTAGCAGGGAGGCAGAGGATTAATACCAAGCTATTCTCCACAGGGCTGGTTCATACAGAGCTGAGCTACTAATGTGTCCACAGAAGAGAGGTCAGCCCCATCCAGCAAACCTTCCATCTACAGAGAGGGAGAGGGAGACGGAGACAGAGACACACAGAGAAACAGAGACGTAGAAGAATTCAAGTTTGATTAGGTTTCATGGAGAATCAGAAACAAGTTTATTCAAAGAGAGTGCGAAGTAGTGAGAAGTGATGAATGGAGGTGAAGAGGACCTGAATTCTAAGAAACTCCAGCTCTGCCTCCTTGCTAGCTGTGTGACCTTAGGGGATCATGGTACAGGAGAAAGAAGACTAGCTATAAAGCCAGAGGACCCAAGTTCAAATCACACTTCTGAGGATTACTACTGGCAAGACCAATATTTGGACAAGTCCTTCTCTTCTCTGAGCCTCAACTTCCTCATCTATAAAATGAAGGGCAGCTAGGTGGTGCAGTGGATAGAGTGCTTAGAGTAGGAAGACTCATTTTTCTGAGTTCAAATCTGGCCTCAGACACTTAGTAGCTGTGTGACCCTGGAAAAGTCATTTCATCCTATTTGCCTCAGCTTCTTCATCTGTAAAATGAGCTGGAGAAGGAAATGGCAAACCGCTCCAGTATTTTTGCTAACAAAACCCCAAGTGGGGTCGCAGAGAGTGAGACACAACTGAAAATGAGTGAACAACAACAAAATGAAGGGCTTATACTAGACGGCTTCTAAGGCACCTTCCAGCTCCCCTTCTATGATCCTATGATTGGAGCTAGAAGCCATCTGTATAACTCATAACCAAAAGTAAGCTCTACCAGAACTAGTTGGAACCAATGGTCCTCCAGCCTTCTGTCTGCCATCTTCCAAGACAAAAGCCACCACCTTTCAAGTCAGCCCATTCCGCTCTTGGCCAATTGGCATCATCAGGAATCTTCCTGACATCCAACCCAAATGAGTCTCTTTGCTACTTCTATCTATTACTGCTCTGGGTTCTGCCCTCTGGGGACCAAACGGAACACAGCCACTCTCTCTTTTAAATGATAGCTCTTGAGTACTTGAACCCAGCTCTCCTGCTCCCCCTACGCATTCCCTTTTCCAAATGAAAAATCCCCATTTCTTTCATCCCAAGAAACAGGCACCTATTATTATTGAGGCCACACCTGAAGATGCTCCAGCATTTCCAAATGCCTCATTTTACACATGAAGAAACTGAGGCCCATTTAGCCAAGGGGAATAGCCAAAGGCTCAAAGGTTATGTGTCACCTGTTGAGACTGGTCTAAAGATGTTCTGAGGCTGCACATCTCCATCATTTGTGTGAAATCTAACAAATTACGGGAGAAAGTAAGAAATAACAATAGATGTAGAGAGAAGAATCAGAGACAAAACTAGGGTAAGACCTCTAAGCCTTTTCCCCAAGGCGCTTAAACTAGAGAGTGCTAACAGCACTTGCAGGCCTCCCAAAACATAGGAAAAAAACATATCTTGGTACCTAGCTAGCAAGAATTAACCTGATAACAGACTGGAGGAAATGTCATCTGTACCCCTCTCCTTCCCCATGCACCACCCTCTCCGTCTCAGTGAAAGGCACCACCATAAGCCACTTGTCCAGGACACTGTTTGAAGAATTGGTCCTGGGCACAAAATCCATGGTTATGGTTCTGAGAATAGTGGAGCTCAGCAGGGCTAATTTGATGTGATGGCATGGTGACAAACAGGAGGTACTGATAGTGGAGATGAGTACCAGTGGTGAAAAGGGGGGGGGGGACAAGGAGGAAGAGAGGGGAAAGAGAGGGAGAGAGAGAGAGAGGTGGGAGATGGGGAGACAGGGGAGGGTGGGAGGGAGAGAGACAGAGAGACAGAGAGAGAGAGAAAAAGAGAGAGAGAGAGAGAGAGAGAGAGAGAGAGAGAGATATCCAAGTGATAAATCTGAGTAATTGCAATCAAAAGTCAAATCAAGAAGCATTTCTACACCAGGAACAGCTACCATAACTACCTTAGAGCCCTTGAAGGCATGGGGCATTCCTACTGGGTATGGCATGGTACATCCCCTGTATTTTGGAAGCATACATTTTTTTAAAAAAATTCATAGAAATTTTTTGTAATGATTTCAAATAAAGCTTTTTGAAAGCACTTAAAATTCAAGTCCTGGTACCTCAAGGGTTAAACCTGGGCTATGTAGGGAAGCTCTGCTATCCAGCAGGACTCATCCTCCCAAGGGTATCTAGGCTTTAAGACAGTTAGGGAAGGTAAGCGGCTCAGAACCATGAAGCATTCCCTCCTTGCTCTAGATAGATGGGGCTATGGATGTCGAATACAGCATACACATGCTGTACAGCATGAAATGAAAGCATCACTCTCCAGTATTCTTTTAGGGAAAGAAACTTGTAAAGTTGATTATAAATGGAAACACTGCAGATTTTTATTTAAAAGGAAGATGAAAGTAGCTGTTTAAGACCTAGTATTGATTTCATTCAAGTCAACAGAGGCTTAAAGGTGGGTTTTTTTTTTAAATAAACAAGGGGTTTTTGTTTGTTGGTTTTACAAACAAGAGGGTTTGTAAAAGTCTATTCTACTGAAAGGTACCATGGTACAGCGGAAGGAGCCCAGACTCGAGAGTCAGAAGACCTGAATTCAAATCCCTCCTCATAAGGTTACTCCATGTGTCAGCTGTCATTTCACTGTTTTATCACCTGAAAATTTAGGAGGTTGGATTAGAAAGCCAGTGAGGTCCCTTACAGTCATATATGGCTCAAGGGTGACTTTATCTACTCTGCCTGATAGCTATTGTGACCTGTCAGGCAGCTATTGCTACTAAGAGAATGAACCTAACCTCCCTGTGCCTCTGTTTCTTTATTTGTAAAATGAGAGGCTCTGATTAGATGACTTCAAATCCCTTCTGGCTCTAAATCTATGAGACTATAAATTTCAGCCCCAGAGATCATCCAAAGCTACACTACTTTTTAATCAATTATTTATTTTTAAGAATTAGTAAGAAATAATCCCCATAATAAAGTCCATTTTTAAAGGGTGATGAAAGAGAGATTCTTTAAGGAAACGGCATCTAGGGGACCTACTTCTCATTCCAATTAAGTTATGAAACTAAGCTCAACCCAGATTGGTTTGTGATTCTAGTCACATTGCTTATAGAGAAGCCCTGAATCTCAGAGCTGGAAGGAACCTCTCAGGACATCTAATCCAAACAGATTTCTGAAGAGGAATCCGACATGCAACAACCCCCATCCGTGTTCATCCAGCATCTGCTTGAAGACCTCCAGTGATGCAGAGCCTGCTAGCTCCCATTGCACTTGTGGTTAGCACTCACTATTAGAATGTGTTTCTTTACATTAAGTCAAGATCTGCCCTTCTGCCACCTCTACCCATTGCCCCAAGGTCTGCCTTCTAGGGCCAAGAAAATTAAGTCTTTTCCCTCTTCCAAATGACAATCCTTCCTTAGACTTGGAGCAATTGTTTGCCTGTCCCATATGCACAAACACTACCATTAAGTACACATCCCATATCTGAGCCCTACCCACACATCCCCTTCATTTCCCTCACGTCTCCGCTTCTCCCATTTTCCTTTTTCTGGCTAATGCCAAAGGGGAAAAAATCTGGATTTGGACTCAGAGAACCTTTGCTCATATCCCAACCTTGACATGGTGTAACCTAGTATAAGTCATAACCTCTGTGGGCCTCAGTTTACTTATTTGTAAAATGAAGGGGTTAGATGAGATGTCCTTTATGGCCCTTTTTAGCTCTCGAGCTATCAGGCTCCAAATTATCTTTAAAATCTGCCACCCTTAAAAATTCTGAACAGTTAAAAAATCAACATGAGAATTTGGGGGGAAGTATTTAAAGTGAACTTTTTAAGGAGAAAAAAGATAAAAGGCCATGTTGATAACTTTTTTTTTTTTAAAGAAAAGCAAAAGGCAAATGTATAAGGACCCACAGTCCCATAAACCAGAAAGTCTGTGGCTATAATACACTTCAGACTTTTACAAAAAGTGCTCATTGCTAATTACAATGATACCTTTTCTTTTACTTTAAAAAGAAAAATAAAGCCACAGGTACTTTATCAGCAATCTGGCCACATGAAAATGGAATGGAAAAATTGCACCAGGGTAGGTCTTCAAAAAGCAGGGCATCATGTCTTTGTCCAGGAAATCCAGGTGATGGGGGGAGTGGGGATGGGGAGGCAACGGTATTGGAGGTCAGCGGCTATCTCCATTCGCAGCTTCTGTTGTAGGAGCCTTGGTTTCCACATACAGAGTGAAATCCCACTGAGCCCCACAAAAGGGGAGACCCTGAAAAAAGATGCCTACCATCTGCCTTCTTCTATAGGTAGACAATGTCTGCAGCTGAACTTTGTTCAGAAGATAGGATGCCATCCAAGTAGCTGAACAGGGGAAAGGGAATCAATCTACGGAAAGTTACTAGGAGGCAGAGTAGGTTCAATCAAAGGAAAGGCTTCCCAAGCATAAAGGCTCTCCAAAAATCAATGGAACTTGATGCCTCTAGAGATGTTTTTCCCAGTCACTTTTTTAGTGTGGAGGGGAGGGGCAGAGAGGGAGGATGTTCAAGCAGAGACTGGGTTACCATTTGTCTGGGATGTTGGAGAAAGGATTCATCAACTTCGAAGGGAGTTGGATTTGGTGCAATGGAAAGATCAAGAACTTGGGTTAAAATCCTACTTCTTTGACCTTATGTAAGGAAATCACTTCACTTCTCTGGCCTCAGTTTTATCATCTGTAAAATGAGAAATTTGGTCTAGATATCCACTGAGGTTACTTCCAGCCCTAGATTTATGATGCTACTGTCTTAAATCATTTCCCCTCTCTGGGCCTCAGTTTCCTCATTTGTAAAATGAGGGAGTTGAACTAGAAGGTTTTTGAGGTCCCTTCCTCCTCTAGACCTCTAATACTACAACCTCTATGGCCCTTTCTGGTGCTAAGATTCAATGAGTCCATAAAAACAACAACAGCAAACCATAGTTTATCTTAGTATTCTTCTTCACCATCCACACAATGTATGACACTTTAATGTAAGACATAAACCGCTGGCAGATATCTTGATGGGCAGAGACCACAGACAGGCTGCTTAAATTTTCACTTGACTTCAACAACATTTTACACACAGGCCAAAAGTGACCTTGGGCAGATCACTTAGAATCCTAAATCCCAGCGCTCTGAAGCCCTCATTGGTTATTCGATCCTTTCATCCTTCCCCCCACCCCCCCCACCTCCACTCATTCATTTAACCTCTATCTTTCAAGTGCCTATTCTGTGGTTCTGTTTCTTCATCTGAAAAATGCGTTACCTGCTTTTAGGGTCACAGAAGGGCTGGAAGCCCTTCATAAGCTGGCCTCTCCTTACTCCCTTCTTGCCATTTTTACACACACACACACACACACACACACACACACACACACACACACACACAGTCAAATTCAGTTATAGGAACCCTAGAGATGAACAAGTTTAATCCCCTTAATTTACACTAGGGTAAACTGAGGCCCTGGGAGGTTGAATAATTTGCCCAAGGTCATAGAAGTATGCCATTAGACTGAGAGTTTGAAGGGACCCTCAAAGGTCATTAACTCCAATCTCTACATTTTACAGAGAAGGAAACTGAGGCCCAGAAAAGTTAAGCCACTGCCCAGCTGGTCTTCAAGAGTCCAAATCCAGACCTCTCTGCTACATCAAAATGACTCTCAAAAGGTTGTTATGAGGGAAAGACTTTGTAAGCCTGCAGGCAACATGCATACCCAAGCTGTTGTTACAGTGCCATCTGGGAAACCCTATGATTTTACCTGGTAACGAACATCCTACCTGTAAGCTGCTCCAGGTAGGAGAAGCTGTGCCTCTAGCACTGTGTTCACAAAGTCCCTGGGCGGTGGGCATCCTGTGCCTGCCTGGAGCTAGCATAGCATACATGAGGTTTCCCCTCAGGCTATTTATCTGCACTGGCCTGGCAGAAGATGGCGATTGAATTAAGATCGTACTTCTGGAGCTCGAAGGGATCTTAGAGGTCCTGTTAGCCCAACCCCCTCATTTTGCAGATAAGGAAACTGAGGCCCAGAGAGGTGGAGTAATTTGTTATAGGATCCTAGGTCTAGAGCCAGCCTCAGAGGTCATCTATTCTAATCCTTTCATTTTACAAGTGAGGAAACCGAGGCCCAGAGAGGCTCTTTTCCTGAGGGTTTAAACCCAGATCCTCTGACTCCAAGTTCAATCCTTCCACCTCGACTCTCTGTTTACCTTTGGGGTCTACTGTTTATCTGATTGTACAGACCATCTGTGATTACTCATTTTCTGTCCTCACAGGATAAGACAGAACCAAGTATCTGTTTGTTAATTGAATGCTAAGTGTTCACAAGCACACACGAATGAACACAAAATCAGCATCAACAAAAAAACCCCACCTTACAGAATTCATAAATCAACTGAGCTGAACGGGACCTTAGAGGCCACCTAGAGCAAGCCATTTTACAGTCTGAGAAAACTGAGGCCCAGAGAAATGAAGTGACTTTCTCAAAGGCAAGCAGACACTAAATGACTGACTTCCAAGTGGTACTCTCCATACCCACCCACTACCAAACTGCTACTCTTTCAAGTTACAGGAAGACTGAAATACAATGTATCCAACACAATGGAGAAGATTCAATATGGTATTCTAAGTCTTAACACTAGAACTGTATAAATGTCACTAATTATGAAAGTCAAATCAGTCAACAAGCATTTATTAAGTGCCCCTTGTGGATGTGCCCAGCACCGCTTTAGGATAAAAGAGAGGAAGACTAGTCTTTTGGAAGGCCAGAGGGAACCAAGTCCTAGACTTTGGGTTAGGAAGATATGGGTTCAAATCCAGCCCCAAACATGTACCAACTGTGACCCTAGTTGTTCAGTTGCTTTTCAGTCGTGTCTGACTCTTCATGACGTCATTTGTGGTTTTCTTGTCAAGGATCCTGGAATGGTTTGCCATTACCTTCTCTGGCTCATTTGACAGATGAGGAAACTGAGGCAAATAGGGTGAAGTGATTTGCCCAGGGTCACACAGCTAATAAGTGTGTGGGGCCAGATTTGAACTCGGGAAGATGAATCTTCCTGACTCCAGGCCCAGCACTCTATCCACCCAACCAGTCTCCCTAGACAAGTTACTTAACCTGTCTCAGCCTCAATTTCCCCACCTGTAAAATGAAGGGATTAGATTAAACAATCTCCCAGTTCCCTTCCAGTTCTAGCTGTATGAGTCTAATAAAAGCATTATCTTTTTTTTTTTTTTTTGGCCAAGCCAACACTTGATAATACCCTCCTCCAAAAAGCTTACTCCTTGTGTTATGTTAGCTTGAGGAAATCATAAACAATGCCTACTATCTAGGACATATAACTTTTATGTCCCTCAAGTAACCCTCGAATGGTTTTCTACAAGGTTACAAACACTTAGGATCAGCACTGCTGGACAGATCGTACACACAGGGAATGTCCCAGCCCAAGGAAATTGCAGAACAGCCTGTATTAGTGTACAAAGTACCTGAGTCTAATCTAGCCCTCTCCTCTTCCTACAGATGCAGTAAGTGAAGCCCAGACAGGTGAGTGATTTCCCCAAGGTCAGTCACACAGGTAGGTGTTAGATGATTGAGCCCCAATCTGAACCCCAGGCCTTTGACTCTAGATTCAATAGTCTTTCCAGACACAGTGTCAGCACATAGTAGGTGTTTAATAAATGCTCTCTGATGGCTCAATTTCCATCATACCATGCTGCCTCCTTTGACTTGTTGGAAAGGCTCAATTGGGGCAGGGGTGGGGAGTGTTTTGTAGTTATTTCTCAGGGTAGAAGATTTCATAATATGTTTCTTTCAAATGAACCCCACCACATGGCACACAGATCCACAAATCAATGAAAAACCTTATTTCACTGCCATCCTACCAACACACTGACATATACTACACCCACAGTAGCTAAAACATGCCCACACAATAACCAGTGACCACATGTTTCTAAAGAGTTTTAAGGCAGAAAGAGACCACAACAGTAAAATTTTAAGGGGCTCGAAACCATTTTCAGATCAAACCAAAAGCTTTGTTAGCAAAGGCTCTTTTGCTTAGTGCATAATTTGCATGAACAAAGACAATGTTAGAAGGATGGCCAACTACCCCCCACATCCCAGGGAGGGGTCAGTCATGATCACTGTCGGCTCCAATATGTCTTAGTGTGTCTCTGTCTGTCCTGTCTCCACTGAATTCCTCTTTTTGCCTCCTGAAAAACCACACTCCCGTACAGAATTGTCTGGCTGTTGGAATGTGACTGAGATCCATTTTTAAAACCTCTCTGAGTATTTTACAACCACCGACCACCAGGCTGGGGTGAGGATACCTAACACCACTGCAGTTTGGTGACAGAAGGCTAAAAATATCCAGATGAAAAAAGCAGCCTTTTTCCAGGGCTGGATCAGATGTCCAGGGGCGGTATCCAGTGGTCCTGGGGCAAATCACTGGCCAAGAGCAACTGACTAGCCTATATTCAGTTTAGTGTCATAAAGGATAGCTTAGTAATAAGCAAGTAGTGACAAGAAACTCAGGATCATGATCTCTCCCGGGTCTGTGGATAGCTAAGCTTTGTATGTACTTTTCACATACACACACACACACACACACACACACACCCCAACATGCAAACAGACAAGACAGGATTGCAGCTGCTTAAGTGTAACAGGCACACATTAAGGGGGGTGGGGGTGGGAGGGAATAGCTAAACACCATTTATTTCCCTGGAAGGAAATGAGATTGCAGCTCCTTCCAATTAGGAAAGCAAACGATGGCACTGCCTCCTTGGAAAAACTCAACTTGAAAGTGTGAAAAACGAATTAAGCAACAGACCAGGCAAGTGATGGGCAGGAGAAAAAGCAGAGACTTGTGGAGACCCGGCTGAACAGGCCATCCAGTCAAAGTCTTACAGGGCTTTAACTACCTGTTGGGCCGTAAATCAGAGCATCGGAATCAGGGCTGCTGAGCACTGGAGTGACTCATTCTCCAAAGTTTGGATATCTGACTCTCAAGGTATATGTTTGCTTTCCTCTTTAGAAGGAGGGGACCAGGCAGGACTGGAAAGTTCATTCATGCCTGAGGTCCTAGGGGCCCACAAGGTGCTATGAGATACCTGGAAAGGGCAGGCCTGGAGGTCCCTGGCTTCCTAAGGCCCCATGCCCAGGCCCCTGATATGCCAGGGCGTAACTTAATTTCAAAGAGCATCTGAGTAAAGGTGGGGGGGGGGGTGAGGAGAGAGATCTCCATCAGGCTCACCAAGGAGGCCAGTCCTGAGAGCAGGGAGAGGCCTGGTGGCAGGGTCACCATCAAAACGGAGACCACCATCATCCAAGAACTCTGGCCCTACCCTCAGACAGTAGGAGTCCTGGACAGCTCCAGGAGGATGGGGAGAAGCAGGAGCCTGGGCTTCTACCTCTTCTTTCCCACACCTGATCCCAGCAACTTCCCCAAGGCTGGGTGAGAGGATTTCGGATTAGGGGTGGGGCTCCCTCAAGCCTTGGTAATCTTGGGTACCACTCTTCTGCCTACCATCCCCACCTAGCTTGAAAAGCTCACCCCTTCTCCTGGTGGCCAGGTACTGCTGTTCCCTGTCCCTAGTCCCTGCCTTTCCTCCTCCCAGATGACCGGAGCTAAAGAGGGTTCCTGCTTCTTTCATCAGGGGGTCTCCCCAGCCGTGGTCGAACACTCCAGCTCTCTCGGTGGGCATCTACGAGGTGGGAGGAGGTGTCGACCCCTTCCAGTAACCCCAACCTAATCCCCACTGCCGGGCCTGCCAAAGGTTCTTCTTGTCCTCCCCACCCTTTCTCCTCTTACCCGACGAATGATCTCCCAAAGACACAAAGAAAAAGAAGGGAGGAAGAAAAAAAAAAAAAAAAACTACTGCCCAGTGATAAAACCTTAGCACCCAGGTCTCCGGGCCGTGTCTCTCTGCGAGAGCAGGGGGGCAGGCGATTGCCTCGTCCTGCCACTTTCTCCCACCCACTCCCCAACCCAGAACCGAAGCAGGCAGACCCCAGATCGAGGGAGCGGGTGAGCAAAGGTGAGAAGAAAAGAGGGGAGGAAAAAAGCCATTACAACCAGCGGGTTGGAGGAGAGCCGGCAAGAGAAAAGAATCTATGCGTGCGTGTATGTATCAAGAGAAAAAACAAGCGAACGCGCCCCCTACCTGGATGCAACATACTTTGGAAATAGAAGATGACTAGAATAAAGGATCCCAAGCAAGTGACCAGAGCCATCCTGCAAATTCGGCTCATCCTCATCACTTCGAACAGGGCTGGCTTCATGGCTTCGTCCGGGGCGCGGGCTGGCCGGACTCCGGGATGGCGCGCCCGGGGCGCGGGAGCCGGGGCGCCGGGGCGCACGAGGAGCTGCGGAGGATGGAGAGGAGGACGACCCGGGCGGGGTGGGGGCGGTGTCTGCCGAGCCGCCGCTCGCTCGAGCTGACTCCCCTTCTCCCCGTGTGTCTCCCCGTCCGGGGCTCCCCAGCCCCGAGCCGGGCTTCGGAAGGGAAGGGGCCGGAGTTGGTGGGGAAGTGCGCTCGGTGCCTGGCTGCCTGCTCCTCTCCTCCTCCTCCTCCTCGTCCTCCTCCTCGTCCTCCTCCTGCTTCGCCTTCTCCTCCGCCGCTGCCTCTCCGCTCCCTTCCTCCCCGCGCCTGTGGGTGCGATGGGAGAGCTGCTCTCCTTCCTCCCCCTGCTCCTGCCGCCGCTGCCGCCGCTGCCTCGGCAGCCACCGACGTCGCTGCTGGCCAGACCCCTCGCGCTCACAAGGGCTCCTTCATTGCGCTCCCAGGCTATATTCCTGAGCTGGGCTTTACCAACGCGACTCGCCGGCTGCCGGCGAGGGGAGGGAGCCTGCCGAGAGCCGGCCGGACCCGAAGAGGAACCTGAGCGCCGGGGAGGAGCGTTCGGCGCTCCCCCGCCCCGGCCGGGGATATGGTCGCGTCCAGCTGTTTCCCTGCGAGGGAGGGCGGGGGAGAGTGAAGGAGGGAGGGAGGGAGGGAGGGGGGCGGGAAGGGGGAGCGCGGCGGCGGCGGCGGCGGCGGCGGCGGCGGCGGCGGCGGCGCGTGCGTTCCTTCCCTCAGGGTCCCAAAAGCCCTCGGTCCCCAGCCTCCCCGGCGCACGGGCTCCGCTGAGCCTCCTGGGCTTTGGGTCAGCGTTTCCATGACACATCCCTTTTTTTTTTTAAAGAAAAAAAAAAAAGAAATGGGAAAAGAAGAGAAAAAGAAAAGGGGGAGAGCGGGATTGAAATCAAAGCAGCACCAGGCACACCTTCCCGAGTTCGCAGGCTGGGGAGACAGCGGGGGGAGGGAGGGAGGGGAGAGAAAAGGGGGAGGTTGGAAGTAGCAGCCAGTTTGGGAGGACTCTTGGCATTTCAAGGTCTGGGCAGCCCGGACATCAGGAAGTCCTGGTGAGATAGGCAAACAGACACACACACACAGACACACACACACACACACACACACATATACACACACACACACGCACACACACACACACGCACACACACACACACAGAGACACACACACATATACACACACACACAGACACACACACACACATATACACACACACACACGCACACACACACACACGCACACGCACACACACACTCAGCTTTTAAATGCCTCGGGGCGGGGTGCGAGTTAGGACGGGGCAAGTGTAGAGTGTGGGCACTCTGGGTAGCGACGAAACCCTCGACCCTGAGCTTGTACCAAGACCCAGGCGCCTCCCTGGCACGGAGGGAAACGGCCCTGGCTCCGGACTGCCGGGTTGTCAAGCTCAAATGACCGTCACTCTTCAGAGCAGGGGTGGTTTCATTTAGGGGCTTGGAACCCCCAACCCCTTCGCACGCTGCCTGGCATTAAGCAGTCGCTTAATAAATACTCGGTCGATAGAACAATGTGAGTGGGGAGGAAATGAAACTGAACGCTGTCTTCAGCAACGGTAACGACGGGCGGTGGAGCCAGCGTTGAATTGGACTCACTCACGGAACTTGGGTTCAGATCCTTCTCTCATCACCATCTCTGTGACACTGGGCCAGTCACTTAAACCCGCCCCCTACCGTAGGTTGGATTAGGTGGCTTTTAGGTGCCTCCCAACTCTAAATCTCCGATCCTCTGACAGTTTCTTCATCCATAAAATGGGGGAGAGGGGGGTTGGAATAAATGGCCTCCGAGGTCGCTTCCAGCTCTAAAACGACGGTCCCCTGACCAAGCCTTATTCCAGGCAAGAGAAAACGCACTCCTCTCCCTTCATTACAGAGGTGGGGGAATATTGCATATAGTTGATGGGTTGGTTAGTTTCGTGGCGATTCACTTTCTCCCCCTTTTTCGTCTTTGTTGCAAGGGATGACTCTCAGGAGAGAAGCAAGGACGGACAGGTTTGGAAACGATGTGAAAACGGAAGACGTCATAGAATCACAGATTTAGAGCCCAAAGGGACCTGAGAGGTCAGCTCTTGAAGCTGACGGGAAGAAACTGAGACCAAGGAAATTAAGTGACCGGGATGGGGGTGAGGGTCATTTGTTCTACAATATTTATTCAGTATAGTTACCGTGGACTAGTTCGAATTCTCACCTCCCTTTAATGCACTTACTAAGTTCAAAGAGGGTTCAGTCTAGAGCAGTAAGAGACCTAGAGGTTAGGTAGTCTAATGCCTTCATTTTACAGGTGAAGAAACTCAGAAGATCATAGATTTCTTGTGGCCAGACAGATAGGAGGTATCTGAGGTGGGGTTTGAACCCGGAAGAAAGGAGAGAGGAAGAAGGAAGGAGGAATGGGAAGGAGGGAAAGAAGGGAAAGAAAGAAAAAGGAAGGAAATAAAAGGAAATAAGGAAGGGAAAGAAAGGAGAGAAAGAAAGGAAGAAAAGGAGAGAAAAGGAAGAAGGAAAGGGAGAGAAAAAGGAAAAAAGGAAGGGAGAGGAAAGAAGAGAAGGAAAGAAAGACCTCCGCTGTAGAGGATCAGAATCCCCCTAGGCCTCAGCAAACAGAAATCTCATCTCTTTTTGCAGAGAAGCGCAGCGCGTGGCTCTAAAAAAAACCCCGCCTCTCATAGACTTAAGGGTTCCGTGATTTCCCCAGTTTACAGACACGTCTGCAACTTCGAGATGGTCGGCCGTTCTCCTCATCCGCGCTCGGGGGTAGAAGGAAATGTCACGCAGGTGGCGGCGGGAACGTGGGCTCTCCAAGGAGAATCGAAGGGTTGCGTTGTTCGTGGCACTGCACCTGATCTCAGGCATCTGACTGCCCACGTCGTGGTTACTAGTCAGTAAAGCCAAAGCTGGCAGACTGCACAAACGTCGCTGCCGCTCTGGCACAGGATCAAGGGAAGGTCGTTTTTCTCAGGGATCGGTTACCTGCTGTGAGGTGACGGAGAATCGTGGACAGAGAGTCATATACAGGTTGTGTGACCCTGATCAGGTCCCTTAACTTCTCTCAGTGGCCCCAGGCAATTCTTTAAAACCTATTAGTTGCAGAGCAGGTGAAGATTTATACTGATCAAAAGAATTACCTGTACCTGTAAAATGAGAGGTCTGGCCCGACACCAAAACTCCACCAAATAAAGCCTGCCAAGAATCAGCGCTTGGTCTGCGTGGGCTTGTAGATTCAACATAACACACCTTCGGCAGGAGCGTTTTGGCTTTCCTTAAAACTGGAAAAAGACACTAAATCTATAACAATGACGACGATTACCACGGCTATGATGATGGATCTCATCTAATCTTCACAACAGTCCTGGGAGGTAGGTGCCATTATTATCTTCATTTTACAGATGAGGAGACTAAGGCGAACAGAGGTTTAAGTGATTCACCTAGGATCACACAGCTGGAAAATGTCCGACTACAAGTCCAGTACTCTATCCACTAAACTCCATAGCTGCCAAGACTAATAATAATGTCCTACCCATCCTACCCCATAGGGTCACTGTGAGGAAAACACCTTGTAAACCTTTTAAAATATCAGGGAAATTCCCGCAGTGGAATCTCCCTCCACCAACAAAGATTAACGACACATCTGTAATTCAGGCACCATAGAGATGACCTAGTCTTATAGTCTTAGAAAGTTCTCTGAGGCATAGAGAAGTTAAGTGACTTGCCCTTGGGCATTCTCTGGGCCTCAGTTTCCTCATCTGGAAAACTGAGGAAGTTGAACTAAATGACCTCTGAGGTGTCTTCCAACCCTGAAACTATGAACATATAGAAATACATACACACACACACACACACACACACACACACACACACATACAGTAGTTAAATATACAAAGAAACTGAGTTCAAATCCTGCCTTTGGTGATTATCTGTGTGACTTTGGATAAGTCATTATTTAACTTCCCTGGTCTTCAGTTTCCTCCTCTTTAAAAATGATGGGTTCAGCCTTAGACGTCATTCTGGTCCAACCTGCCTGTAAGAATTCCCTTGATGAGTAGACCGCCAGATTTTTCTTGAGCACTTTATCAAGATGGAAAAAAGTGACTGCCTCACAAAGCAGCCCATTACATTTTTGGACATGTCTAATTACACTTTGTAATTATATTTCTGTTGAATTGAAACCCTATTTCTGCCCTCTGGAGCCCCAGAGAATGTCTGCCTCCTCTTCCATGTGACAGTCCTTGAAATATTTGAAGACATCTATCATGTTTTCATCCCTTTGTTTCATTACTGGCCCTGAATCTTTTCTTCTCTGTCTAAACACCCTGTTCCTTCCACTATTCTTTAAATGACATATTTTCCAGTCCCCCTTACTTTTCTGGTCACCTTTTTCTAGCCATGTTCCATCTTATCAAAGTTACTCTTAAAATATGGCACTCGGTGGTAAACAGACATTCCAGAAATGGTCTGACCAGAATCACATAGAAGGCATATTTCTCAAACTTGACTGGCAATCAATGAGTCAGTCGATGGGTCATTCAGTCAACAATAGCATTTGTTCAGGGTATTTATTTTGTACCTAACGTTAAACTAGGTTAGAATCTTGAGTTTCCTTTAAATAACATTTTAGACTACACCTCCTACCCAAGGCCTTTCTTAATCTCTTGGGTGCTGGCATTTTCTCCCCTCATGAAATCACTTTATATTGCTTTGATAAATCATGTCCCCTCTCTGAACCTCAGTTTCTTCATCTGTAAAATTAGGAGGTTGGATTAAGGGGCTTCTGAGTGACTTACCTTCTAGCTCTGAATCTATGATCCTATGAATATAAATAAACATAACATGGTGAAATAGACAGAAGACCTGGGTTTGAATCCTTCCTGTGGGGTTTAACAGCTGTGAGACAGTGGGCAAATCACTTAACTTGTGTGGGTCTATAAAAGGAAGGGGCTGGACTAGTTGGTCTCAGGTCTCTTTTAACCCTAAATCTACAATCTTGAGCTCTTGCCCTTCCCTCGTAACATAGATTTTAATCCTAATCCTAGGAAATACCTGCAATAAGATGATTTAAGGATGAAATTCAGTTTTGTGATCTCATTACTGCATCCAGATTCTATTTA
Organism: Vombatus ursinus; assembly: GCF_900497805.2. Lineage (NCBI taxonomy): Eukaryota > Metazoa > Chordata > Mammalia > Diprotodontia > Vombatidae > Vombatus > Vombatus ursinus. Next base: position 11,754,027 of record NW_020943070.1, read on the forward strand.
ATTCAATTAAACAAACATTTACTGAGTGTCTATGGTGTCCTGAGCCAAGAAGCAAAGCACTAGGGAAGAGATAACACTGAGACAACAGATAATCTTTACATAAGGTAAGGCTCCTGCCCCCTCGGAGCTTCCATTCTAGACATAGAGAATAATAACACAAAATTACAGCCACCAGGTATATGGTGATTTAGGATTTGCAAAGCACTTTAGTGCTGTTGCTACTCCTATTCTATGAGGATGAGGAAACTGAGGCTGAGAGATTAAGTGACTTGCCCAGGATCATACCACTAATATCAGGTCTTCCTGAGTTCATATCCAATTTCACCACATGGCTTTCTTATAATTCATGATAAGGGTGTTAGAAAGTGCAGGAGAGTAAATTATGGAATCATAGATTTAGGATTGGCAGGAACCTTAAAGGCCATTTAGTCTGCCTATCTCATTTTACAGAAGGAGAAACTGAGGCACAGAACTCTTCAGTGACTCGCCAAAAGTCACCTAGCTAACTAATAGCAAAGACAAGATTTGAGCCCAGGTCTTCTGACTCCAAGACCAGGGCTCTCTCTCCACTATACCAATGGCTGTTAAGTGACTATTCTCTGCAATTTCCTGACAGTCAAATGAGCAACAGGCAAAAAGCTCTCTGCTTATGGTATACTGATTAATGTGCTGAACCTGGCAGCAAAAAGACCTGAGTTCAAATCCTGCCTCCCACACGTAGCATCTTTGTGATCAGGGAAATATCGCTTAACCTCTCTAAGCCTCAGTTTCCCCATCTGTAAAAGGAAGATAATAATAGCCCGCACCTCACACGGTCTCCTTCAATAAAGGAGACAAAATAACAAACCTTAAAGTGCTACAGAAATTTCAGTAATTGATATTCTCTGTGTCAAGAAACAGAGGTAAAATTGCATGATTGATGATAGCTACAGAGACAAGTGCTAGAACGTGGTCCTGAATCTAGGTCATCTGGGTCTCAGGCTCTTATTCATAAAGCAAAATCATTAGACCTAGCTGAGGAAATAGTACCCACAAGACTGTCCCTAAGGAAAGAAAATGGCCTGTTGTGTCCCAAAGTCATGAATTTAAAATAAAGTACAAATCAGGTCTGCCCCCTAAAGAACCATTAAAATCTTCACTTTTTTCAGGGCCCTCTGAATCTAAACCTACCTTGGAGTCATCTTAGACCAACCTGGTTAATAATTCATAAAGTAAAGAATCAGGCTCTCCAAGAGATGAACCCAGCGAATGTAGCCTTTAAGCACAAAACAGAGGGAAGAGATCAATAAGGGATGACCACAGAAATGCTCAAATTGAATCAACATAATTTCACTGGCCGAGAGGCTTCTATGGGAGGAAAAAAAAAAAGAGTAAGTCCTATTCTTTCAGGAAATGATTTAGAGTTGGATAAGAGGCATGAAACTAGCTATGGGTGGGAAAGGCTGTTCAAAGAGCAATGGGAAGAGAAAGCAAGGAAACGATGTTATTTACAACTTCTGGTGAAAAGGAATCTTCTGCCATAGAGAGATTGCTCAGTACCTTGGATGTAACCTGCAATGGCTCATCATTGCCTACTGGGGAAAGTCATTGGCTCACAGACTTAAGTTTGGAAGGGACCTTAGAGGCCATTTAATCCAACACAAGGAAGTTGAATGACTGGTCCAAAGTCATACAAGCAGGATCATAGGATCAGAGATTTAGGGCTGGGGGAGACTTTCGAAGTGATCTAGTCCAACTTCCTCCTTTTATAGTTAGGGAAACTGAGGCCCAGAAAAGTGAAGGGATTTGCCCAAGGTCCTCCAGGTAATAAGTATCAGAAGCAGGGTTTGAACTGATGTCTTGGGACTCTGTTCACCATACCACCCATCCACCTGGCATTTTGTAAAGCTCTCCAACACTCTGGTCCAACCTGGCAGGATGCTATAACGAAAACATCACTGGATTTGGATGAAAACACCTGGGTGAGAATCTTAGCCCTGACACCTGGGTAGCCTCAGATAAGTCACTTCATGGCTATGGGCTTCAGTGCTTTATTTGTAAAAGGAGGGAGCTGGAAGCTAAACTCTGTGTAATTATGATGACCAAGCTTGGCCCCAAAGAAGCAAAATGAGAAGGCAACTCTCCCCTGCTCCACTAACCATTCTTTACAGAGATGGGGGGGGGGGCGGTCTATGGGTGTGGAACACTGCATTTAATGTCATACTTTTTAACTACATCGATTAGTTTTACAGAACTTTTCCTTCCTCTGTGCTGGGCCCTCTGCCTAAATCTTTGTCATAAGACAAGGCTCTCTGGTTGGTGGGTACAAGTGTGGGGGAGAAGGAAACTTTTGGGAAGAATAGGTGAAGGAAAAGCAAAAGATCACAATATTATGTATCATTAAAGAAATGAGAAGAGATGAGAAAACGCAGCTCTGAGAGGTTGGGAATCCGTGAGTGAGGAATGTTGCATATGCTTTCAGACTTGGTCACCTTGTTGGTTGGATTTCACATAGAAACAGAGAATGTTGGAATTAGAGCAGACTTCAGCTGCCATCTAGGAAAGCCCATACCTAAAGGAATCCCTAGGGAAAGCTGCCGGCCAATTAGTCATCTGCCTGAAGAGCTCCAGTGAGGAGGAGCCCACCCTCTCCCTACCTAGCCTCCTCTTCCACTTACACACGGCTCTCTCTCTCTCTTTCTCTTAGGAAGCTTTCCTGACATCAAGAAAAAATGTGCCTCTGCCGTGCCATCCTGGGCTCCTGGTTCTCTCCTCTCCTCCTACCTGTTTGACGTGGTCTCTGACCCCTCTGGAGCTGGAAGAGATCTTCAAGGCCATCTAACCCAACTTCTTCATTTGCAGATGAGGAAATCGAGTCCTCCACCTGTTAAGTGACTTGCCTGGGTTTTCTTGACTCCAAGTTCATCACTTCATTTTTTTTTCTACCTGAGGCAATTGGGAGTTAAGTGGCTTGCCCAGGGTCATACAACTAGTAAGTGTCTGAGGTGGGATTTGAACTTGGGTCCTCTTGATTCCAAGACAGGTCCTCTATTCCCTGAACCACCAAGCTGCCCCAAAGTTCAGTGCGACACTATGCTGTCTCTCCTTCACTGGTTTCGTCATCTTCCTGTCGTTCTCTGAATGCTCTTGTCTCCCAAGGCTCTGTCCCAGATTCTCCTTTCTATACTCTTCCTCGATGATCTCATCTAATCTCAAGGGTTCAATTTATTTATCTAGTCTTAACCTTTCCTTTGAGCTCTAAGGGTGGTACCATGATACTTTGGGAAAGAAAGCAAAGATTTGGAGTCTAAGAACCTCTTCTATTTGCCACCCACGTGACCTTGAGCACCATTTCACTCTTTTGGAAATCAGTTTCTTCATCTACAACTCCCCCTCCCCCTCCCATTCAATAAACTCTAGTGACTCTCTGTCGCCTCTGGGATCAAATACAAAATCCTCTGTTTGGCATTCAAAGCCCTTTACAACCTGTCTCCCTCCTACCTTTCCAGTCTTCCAACACCTTCCAACACCTTCCCCACATGCTCTGCTTCTAATGGCATTGGCCTCCTGGCTGTTCCTCAGATGTGACACTCCAGCTTTTGACTGAGCATTTTCACTGACTGTCTTTCTTTCCTGGAACACTTTCCCTTCTTATCTCCACCTTGTAGCTTCTTTCAAGCCTCATTAAAGTCCCCAGCCACCCTTAATGCTCGCTCTATTGATTATCTTCAATTTATCACATATTTACACATGCACATATATACATATATAATTTGCACAATTTGTTTTTTATTTTGTCTCTCCAATTAGACTGTGAGCTCCTTGAGGGCAGGGGCTGTCGTTCGCCTTTTTTTGTATCCCCAGCCTTTAGCACAGCATCTGGCACATAGCAGGGGTTTAATAAATGCTTACTGACATAAAATGAGAGTATTAGATTAGATGACCTCCAAGGTCTCTTCCAAATCTCAATAGACATCTCTGATCCTATGATAACCAACTGGACAGCTCCACTTGGAAATCTTATCATCACCTCAAACTCAACATGTCCAAAATGGCAGTCACCCCATTCATTCCCCCTTATACTTCATCTTTCTCCAAGTTCCTCCTATTTCTCCTGAGTATGCTATGATCCTCTCATTCACCCAGGATCAGGATGTTAGCATCACCTTTCTCTTTCACTCTTCTCTTTACCTCATTCCCCACATCCACCCAATTAGCAAATCTGATCGATTCTAAATCTGTGCTCTTCTCTCTACTCACAGGGTCACCATGAGAGTTGAGACCCTCATTCCTCTGCCAGCGACCATTGTTTTAGCCCAACTGGTCTCTCTGACTTGAGATTGTCCCCTCTCCCATCCATGCCTCTAATCATCTTCGAAAACAATCATCCAAATGTCCACATCTGACCATGTCCTGCGTTTACTCTAAAGACTTCAGTGGTCCCCTATTGCCTCCAGGATAAAATGCAAACTTGTTAGCCTGGCATTTGAAGACCTCCACAGTCTAGCTCCATAGGAACTTTCCATTCTTATTATTTCACATTCCTCTCCGTGATCTTCCAGCCAAAGTGGGCTCCTAGCCTTTTATGGAATTTGGTGTGCTACCTCCCACCTCTGTGAATACCCACAGGACTGAGCTCCATGCCCTCTTTATCTCTACTTGCCAGAATCCTTCACAGTTCAGCTCAGGTACTCTGTCCTCTGGAGTATGCACATATCTAGTTATGTAACATCAAATGAAGAGGAAGAGAGCTATGTGTGGGGGGAAAAGTGCAATGCTAATATTTAAGAAATAGAAACAGAGAGGAGTTAAATTACAGGCTAGTGGATTTTCCCCATGGTTTAAGCAATATCCTCAAGAAATTAATAAAGGATGAGATCACAGAGCACCTGGAGAAATGAGAACTGAGCACAAGAAAATGATAGGGAAGTCAGTGCAGAGATTTTTTTTTCTCCTAGAAAATCCACTGGGGTTTGGGGCATTGTTGACTCTCCATGGAAGGAAAGTGAAGAAGACAGCAACATTCATTTACTTCAGTTCCTTCATTTTTAAAATGATGGGGTTGAACTAGGGGACCTTGTGGGGAGGCAGTATGGAGGAAGTATTGGGATGGGAGGCAAGAAGCACAGCCTTGAGTCCTGTCTCTTACATTTCCTTGCTGTATGATCCTGGGCAAGTCACTTAACTTCTGTTTCTCCCCTCCATAAAATCGGGGGTTGGACTAGTTGGACTAGTCCCTTCCAGCTCTAAGCCTCTGACCTTTAAGGTAATCCCCAGCTTTGACATAGTTATGTCCTGAGGTCTCTGTTCTAGCATTCTATGTTCACATATCCCTCCTTCTGTGTTCTAAGATCTCTTGTGGTTCTAACATTTCATATTCCAAAATCCTGCTCATGTCTGACATTCTATGATGCCTTGCAGTTCTAACATTCTAGGCTAAAAGGAAGGTCCCTCAGAGCTCCAGATGTCAATCTTGTGTCCGAATCTAGACCCCAAATTATCTCAGGAAAAGTAAGGGGATGATGGGGCTGTATGGCATGAATGACTTTAAAATACCCTAGTGTAGTAGAAAGAGCAATGGATTTGGAGTCAGAGCGCCTGGGTTCCCATCTTGGCTCTGCATATGACTTTCAGTGTCAACTTGGGTTAATTGCTTGACCTTTCTGAGTCTCCATTTCTCAACTATAAAAATGAAAGAGTTGTATGTGACAGGAGTAGAAAACCTGAGGCCTCAAGGTCACATGTGGCCCTCTAGGTCCTCAAGTGTGGCCTTTTGACTGAATCCAAACTTCACAGAACAAATCCCCTTAATAAAAGAATTTGTTCTGTAAAACTTGGATCCAGTCAAAGGGCCGCACTTGAGGGCCTCAAGGGGCACACGTGGCCTTGAGGCCAAGGGTTCCCCATTCCTGTTAGAAGATTTCTAAGGACCCTTCTCACTCTAAATCATCTGATTCCTAACAAGTTGTCATTCAGTCTATAATCAAAGATTTCCATTTATAGGGGATTCACCACCACCCTAAAAAGTCCATTCACTCTTGAACAGCCCCCTAAATAAGGGTTTCCTTGCACTAAGCAGAAATCTTCCTTTCTGTAATTTCTATCTATTGTCCCTAACTCTGTCCTCTGGGGTCAAGTAGAACAAATTTAAGCCCTCTTCACATGAAAATCCTCCAAACACTTGAAGATGCCAATCATGTCATATCTTATCACATCCCTCCCCAAGTCTTACCTTCTCTAGCCTAAAGATCTCCCAATTTTTTCAACAATCCTCCTGTGGAATTATTTTTTGATTTCTGCTCTTGATCACCCTTCCCCGGACACTCTCCAGTTTTCCAAAATATGGCTCCCAGAACTTCATGTAATACTCTAGATATGTATAATACATTTGTTATCCCAGACATAACATTTCTACTGTTAATGCAGCCTAAGACAAGTCAGTTTTTTTGACTTCCATGTCACAGTAATGCTCATCTTGAGTCACTGCAACCCATCAAATCCACAGGAGTTTTTCACACACCTGTTGTCTCTCCATACATTTCTCTCTACTTGCATGATGGATTATTTTATATCCATGTGATAGGCTTTACATTTATCACTACTAAATTTCATCTTGTTAGATTCAGTCTTCTGTTCAACCTTTTTACATCTAGCTTTTGCCTTCCAAAGTTTTAGCTCTGTTTCTGAGTTTTGTATCATCTTCTGCTTTCATCCAGGTCACATCCCCAGATATGATGCTTATTGACATAAAATGAGGCCACATCCCCAGATGTGATGCTTGCTAACAAAAAATGACTGTAACACAAAGATAAAAACCATCAATTACATTTAAAAAAAAATAACTAGTGACCTATCCTTAGTATCTTCCTGGGAATGGGAATACAATTGAATGAAGGGTTATGACCTATTTGTATCTATTTTTAATATACCTATATATGACCATGTTGTTTCCCTCCATTCTTGGCCAGGCTTGACTCAGATCAGTCCAATAGTTCAGATTTGAGATTAAAACAAAAGGAGATATTTGTGAGCCATTTAACCTCTGAAGCTTACAGTCCAGTGACCTTGAGCAAGTGACTAGGCCTCAGTCATCTTATCTGTAAAATGAAAGGGTTGGATTAAAGGGTCCCTGAAGTCCTTTCCATCTCTAGTGGGTGTGCCTATGACCCCAGGAGTATTTGTCTTCACAAGATTTACTTCATAAGAGCACGGAAAGGCTATTCAAACAAGGACACAACGTTGATTAAGCTGGATATTGTTCTTCTGCCTCTACATCTGCCACAACTTCTAGGCAATCTCAATGAGTCTAAGCTTTAATCCTCTGGGCCAAGGCAGTCTCAAAGCTGATGTCTTTTTTGACGTAATAGGGCTTAAGTGACTTGCCCAGGGTCACACAGCTAGTAAGTGTCTAAGGTGGGATTTGAATTCAGGTCCTCCTAACTCCAGAGCTGGTGATCTCTCCACTGTACCACCTAGCTGTCCCTCAAGAACAATTTTCAACTTTTAGGGAAAAACTAACCCAACCTACTTGGCAGGGAACTTGTAAATGTGTTTCTCCTACACCAATCCCAAGAGAAGGTAAGCTCCTCAAGGGGAAGGATTGTTTTACTCCTTAGCACTTTGTACAGTGCCTAGTATATAGTAAATACTTAATAAATGCTAGTTGACTGTTGGTTGATTGAAAAAAACCAATTCAGTTCAATTCAGCATTTACAAACAGGTTACTGTGTGTAAAGCATTCAAAGTATGGGAAACGTCGTATGCAATTCAGCCCCTGCTTTCAAGGTGTTTATAATCTCGGTTGGGGTGGGGGAGCTCACATTCTATAATGCTATGCCCCTATGTACGCAAAGAGCTATGAGAGACACATAAAGATCGAGGTCCAAGGGAAGTAGACTGAGAAACTTGAGGAGGCAGAGAGATCACTGTGACAAGATAGAATTAGATGGGGTATTTCCACCTGGATTCACAGAGAAATTAGACAAATCTTGGTTTCCAAATTTCTGGTGAGTATTTAATTAGATGTTCCAAGAGATGGGGCAGCAAAAGGGGCCTCCAGTCAGAGAAACGCAGGGAGTGGCACATAAAATAAAGCAGATGTCATCAAAACGTTGGCTATTGTGATCACAGGAGAGAACTGAAGAGTATCTCCAGAGATGGGAACAATTTACCTTCTTGGTCTCCAAATAATTCCCATTTTAGTCAGGTTTTCTTCTCATTATTGGAGCAGTCATTATCACCCTGGTAAATAACAACTATGGGGGCAGCTCTGGTCTTAGAATCTGGTGGGTTCTCACAAACCTTCCCTCTTTCCTTGACATCCAAATGGTTGCTGTTGTTGGATCATTTCAGTCATGTCTGGCTCTTCATGATCCCATTTGAGGTTTTCTTGGCAAAGATACTGGAGTGGTTTGCCATTTCTTTCTCTATCTAGCTCATTTTCCAGATGAGGAAACTGAGGCAAATGGGGTTAAGTGACTTACCCAGGGTCATACAGCTTTGAGCGTCTGAGGCCAGATTTGAACTCAAGAAGATGAGTTTTCTTGACTCCAGGTCCAACATTCTACCCACTGTGCCACCTATAGCCCAACTCACAGGGTAAAGGAATTCATTTCAATTCAATTCAACATGTTTTAGTTAAGTGGCATTTAAAGCCCTGCCTAACCTAGTCCCAAACTTTCCAGTCGTATCACACATTAGGCCCTTTATTCTAGCCCTAAATACTTAATACAATGGGCAAGTCATTGAACTTTCTATAAACTAGTTAATATCCATCTGTAAAATGAGAGGGATGGGCTAAATAGTCCCTGAGGTTCCTTCTGTCTCTAGATAGATGGTCCTTTTATCTCAGTCTAACCAAAGCGGTTTTCTAACTTGTCCATAATACATGGCGCTTTACTCCCATCTCCACTTTTGCAGCCCCCTACCCTAACATACACACCTAGAACAAACAAACCCTTTCCTCCTCCCCACCTCATAAAATCCCTTCAAAGTTTTCTTCAAAGACACAGCTCAAATGCTGCCTTTTAAATGAAGCTTTCCCATTTACTGTGACCTCTGCCTTGGATCTGTTATGTGGGTATATACACAAGTGTGTCGGGTGTATATATAGGTATATCAGTTATATATATACATATGTGTGTATACATAAAAATACACATGTACATATGCATGACTGGTATACATGTATAAATATACATGTATATATGTGATGTGTACACATGCGCGCGATACACTTCTATGTGTGTATACATATATGTGTATATGTACATACATTACTGATACACATGTGTAAATATACATGTATATGTGATGTGTACGTATACATGTGATATACATCTATGTGTATATACACACACATACATATATATACACACACACACACACACACACAAATATATGTTGTTTTCCCTGAGCCTCCTAAGTTTTCACCTGTGTATTTACAGGGCTTATCACAGTATCTAGGAATATACATTTTCCTGGATCAATTGATTAAGGTGCTTTCTGTGCTAAACGCTGGGGATATAAAGGTTTAAAAATGATGTAATAGTCTCTTGCCCTCAAGAAGCTTGCTCTCTGTTGAGAGGGGATACAACTGGGGCCCAGATAAATATAGGTCAAGATTGAGAGCAATCAGGATAAAAAGAGATACAGACAAAGGTGAGATTCTAGTGGGCAGGTTGGAAAGGGGAGGAGAGAGGGAGAAGATGGCTCAGACCTGAGCCTTGAGAGAAGATAAGGATTCTGAGAAACAGAGATAAGAAAGGAGTACATTCCTGAGTCCACACTTACCAATGTGACAAGTTACGGAAAGTGTAGCATCTAGCTGGAGGGGAGGGAGTGAAGGGTATAAAGAAAGGGGCGCTGAAAGTGGCCCACCTACAGTGGCTGATCTTTTTAATTTCTGATATTTTAATGACTCATTGAGCAATTTTCTTCACCTACCATAGGCACAGTACAGTATTCTCTGACTTTTTTTTTAATTAGACTATCTCTAGTTGAGATATACCTGAGTCATGGGGCACCACACTTTATAGACCCTTGAAACATATCATCTCATGAAATGAAATTCAGATAACAGAAACACAAATAGTTTTGCTGAGGAAGGAAAGAGGAGGTGCTATCTAATGACAATGATGGGGATACCCAGGAACCTAGTCAAACAACTAAGATTTTTTTTAATGTACAAGAAATGGAAGCAAAGGTTGGCAGCGGAGAATGATCACACAAATATGGCACAGCCCTATACTTATAGCGTCAGGAGCATTCAAGGTCAGAATGAGCTGACGCTAAGAATGAATGTCAATGACAACAACAATTTAAAAAAAAACCTTTTTTCAGTAACATTAAATAAAAAAATAAAGGTCTAAAAAGAGATAGGATTACTGCTCTGGGTAGATGTGATGATGGAAGCAAATGATCCAGTAAGATGATCTATATAAAGCACTTTGCAAACCATAAAGCGCTAAACAAACTTTAATAAGAGAAGGCAGAACTGCTCAACTCTCAGTCTGACAATCTTCAGATGGGGGAAGGAGCTGATGGCGCAGCACTAGATAGAGTACTGGGTAGAGTGCTGGACCTAAAGTCAAGGAGAACTGAGATCAAAGACAGACTCAAGACGCTTACTGTGTGACCTTTAGCAAGTCACTTCACCCATTTGCCTCAGTTTCCTCATCTGTAAAATATAGATAATGATACCACCTTCCTCCCAGGGTTATCATGAGGATAAAATGAGATAAAATTAATAAAGGGCTTAGCACAAAGCCTAGCACATGGTAGGTGCTATATAGTCATTGTTATTGTAATTATCATTTGTTATTATGATTAGCTGTGGAATCCTAGACAAGCCATTCAATTTCCTTTAGTCTCAGTTTCCTCATCTGCAAAATGAAAATGATAATAGCACCCACCTTCCAGGGTTGTTGTGAAGATAAAATGAGATAATATTTGTAAACACTTTACAAATCTTAAAGCACTATATAAATACTAGTTATTGTTTTTCTTTTAATATTTTATTTTTTCCCAATCACATGTAAAAACAATTTTAGCCTTCATTTTTTACAATTTTGAGTTCTGAACTCTTTCTCATCTTCCCTCTACTCCCCCCTCATTGAGAAGGTAAGCAATTTATTATTGATATTATTGTTAATTGTCATGTTATTAATAATTATATCAATCATTAACAATTCCATATTATTGTCAATGAGTTATTATTAATAATATATAAATGGTCAACAGGAAGTTGAAAGCCAATATGCATGAAGAGATTATAAGAAAGCACCTAACTTCCTTTAATGAGGAGTTTAAATTACTTTTGCTTGGACCATCTATATCCCAGAGTCCTAAAACAAATGGTGGATGAAATTACTCAGCCAGAGTCAGGGGGTTTTGAAAAACTGAGGAAATTAAGAGAGGTGTTACAGGACTGGAGATGGGCAAATATTGTCTAAATCAAAATTTAAAAAAAGGAAGAGGGTGGATTCATCAAATTATAGGCCATTGACCCTGATTTTAATTGCTAAGAAAAAATTCAGAATGTTATTAAGTGGATGGTTTGTGAGCATTTGGGAAGAGAGGTGGTAATCACTAAGAGCCTACATGGCTTCATCAGGAACATCATTCCATACTCTCTTCATTGCCTTTTTGTTTGGCAAGGTGACTAAATTGGTAAATCAAGGAATGACAAATATATAGATTATACCTAGTTATTATCAAGGCATTTCTCCAGCTCTCCCATGATATAGTTATTGAGTAGAAGGAGAGATACGGACTAACTGTTAATATACTAGGTAGATTGATGTATCATTGAATATTGGGACCCAAAGAGTAGTGATTAATGGATATTCACTAGGAAGTAGATCTCAATTGGAATAATACCCCCATGGATCTGGCCTGGGTCCTGTTGTGCTCAGCTTTTTTATTGAAGAAGGAATTAATGGAATGCTTGCACCATTTGCAGATGACACAAAGGTTGGAGCAGCAACCAACATGTTAGAGGATAGAGTTAGGATCCACAAAAGATCTACAAGTTAGAAGGATGGGGCACATCTAATAAGCTCAAATTTAGCAGGCATAAATTTAAAGTCCTGTGGTTAAGTTAAAAAATCAATTGCACAAATACAGAATGGGCAAGGAATAGAAAACCAAAGTGTAATTTATATGAAAAAGATCTGAAGGTTTAAGTGGACTGCAGGCTCGATAGGAGTCAATGGTATGATTTAGGGAGGAATGAGGGAGGTGATAACTTTACTGTCTTCTGCCCTGAACAGACCAAATCTCAAACATTATATTCAGTTCTGGACATTCCATTTTAGCAAGATAAGTATAATTAATAATAATGATGATCATTATCATCATAATGTTGATGATGAAGGCAACAAGCATGTATTAGGTGCCAACTATATGCCAGGCACTGTGCTAAGCACTTTACAAATATCTCATTTGATAGTAGCATTTCCATAGCACTTTAAAGGTTTACTTTACATATGCTATCTCACTTTATTCTCAAAACAACTCTGGGAGGTAGGGACTCTTATATTCCCATTTTTCAGATGAGAAAGGTTAAATAGCTTGCCCAGGGTCACACAGCTAGGAAGTCTCTGAGGCATGATTTGAACTTTGGTGTTCCTGACTCCAAGTCCAACATTCTATTCTTTGAGTCATCTAGCTTTAGAATATAAGCTCCTAGAAGGCAGGATTCCTTCCAAGTCTGAGATTCTGAAACCATGGAAGACAATGACCATGTAAATCTGGAATATATCACATTAACTTTGATCTATTCAACAAGCATTTATTTAGCATCTACTACGTACTAAGCGTTGAGGTACAAAGATCAAAAAAAAACTAGTCTTGTCCTCAAAAAGCTAACATTCTACTAGGACAAAGTAACATATAGACAGAAAAGTCTGTACAAAATGTTTAGAGAATAAATACAATGTAATTAGGTCCATTCACCAAGAATTTATTTAGCACCTACTATGTGCTAAGCATTGAGGTTACAAAGATAAAAAAAAAAGTAGTTTTGTCCTCAAGAAACTTACTAGGACAAAATAACATGTAGATGGGAAAGTCTGCACAAAATGTTTAGAGAATATATACATTGTAATTTGGCTGGGGTGGGGAAAGAGAACACTAAGATCTGGAGAATCAGCAATACCCTTCTGGAGGAGATAGCGACCAGAGTCGATCTTTAAAGAAACCGAGGGAGTCCCTGAAGCAGAAGGCAGTTTGCTTTCAGCTTTGTTGGATTCCAACACTGGATTGTGTTCACAGATGCTCAGCCTTCACACTTTGCTGCTCATGTATTGTGGTCATTTATTCACAACTCATATAATTTTTAAAATTTAAAAATCTGAGGCAATGTTTTTCTCTCCGTGAAAGGCAGCATGGTGTAGTGGGATTGAAAGGCAAGTCTTAGAGTCAGGAAAGCCTGTTTTCAAATCCCTTCTCAAAAACTGAATTGCTGTGTAATCGTAGGAAAGTCATCTAACTTGTCTGAGATTCAGGCAACTCTTTAGGGCTATAAATTAACAATAGGTCGCAATCTGAATAGGTAGAAAGAGTTCTCACATCAGGAGTCCCTACATTAACTCATCATGAATTCTTAACATGTTGGCTTTGTTCAGTTTCCACAGTTTGGAGTGTGTGTGTGTCTGTGTGTGTCTGTCTGTCTGTCTATGTGTGCATGGGATGGGACTTTGCTCACAATTTAAAGAATTCCTAATAATCAAGGGATTTTTTTTTTGTTGTTTTCCCACAAATGACGGCATGGAATAATAAATAGGGTGATAGCCTTGGAGTCAGGAAAACCTGGGTTCCAATCCCATCACTGACACTTACGATGAATGTAAGGATGGGCAAGTTACTTAACCTCTGTGAGACTCAGATCCCTAAGACTGGTTTACTAAATTCTAAACTGGTTGGAATCTGCAGTAGGGCCGGGGAGGTGGGGGGGGGGACGGTAGGGCAACCCTTATCACAAGGATGAAACCAGAAATTCTTGAGTTATGTATGTTTGATATATCACTAGCCATCTACTAGTTCCCTTACACTGAGAATTGAATCCATTTTGCTGAGATTATGGATCAAGGTTAACTTTACTGATGACCAAAGCAGGAGGCTGCCTGCAGCATGATATGGGAAAATTCCTACTCCAACTGCCCATGTTTTTGGAGACATTGAGATGGTATAGTGGACTGAGTACTAGACTCAGTCTCGAAGACCTGAGTTCAAATTCTGTCTTACTCATTTGCTAATGATGTGGCCCTGGATAAGTGACCTCTCTCTGCCTCGGTTTACTCATCTGTAAAGTGGGTATAATGACATCAACCTAACAGGATCATTTAGAGGATCAAATGAGACAACATATACAAAGAGTTTTACAAATCTTAAAGAGCTGTGTAAATATTAGCTGTTAAAATAATAATAATTATAATTATTTTTCTTTCCTTATGGACTTACAGTCAATGGACAGTACCTTGCACACAGTAGGCAATTAATAAGTGTTTGTTGAACTGAATTGTTGAATTGATGCTCCAAATTCTACCTTAATTTCATTCCTTTAAGTTAATGAACTGAACCCAAACTAAAATGAATTGGAAGAGATTTTTGTTCAAAGATTCATACACTTAGAAATCAAAGTGACCTTAGAAGCCCTCTACTCCAATCCCTTCATTTTACAAATGAGGAAACTGAGCTCTGAGAGGTTAAGTGACTTGCCAGGGTTCATACAACCGGTAATTATCAAAGGTAAGATTTGAACCCAGGTCTCCCTAACTACAAGTGCAACCTTATCCATTATATCTTCCTGTCTCCCATTGATAGCTAGGTGTGAATTTCTCCCTTTCTAACTTGTAAGTAATTAAATTGGTAGATTTTGGAGAGATAACAAGTCAACTTTATAAAAGTGCAAAGACTCTGCTCTTAGGGTTAAAGAAGGCTATCAATTAATCATCCCTTAAGGTCATTTAGTTTAATGATAACTTTGATGTAAGAAGGGTGAGAGGCAATTTTGGAGCATGAAGAGGTAGAAGGAAGGAAAGGTTTTGGTGGAGTAAAATAATATAATATTATATAATGGTCTTTGTGGCAGTTACAGGAACACTAGCCAGGGGACAGAGAGAGAAAGTCAAGAAAAGGAAGAAAATAGGTTCAAAAGATAACTTCCTCTACTTGGAAAATTTTCCTAGACTTTGACCTGGAAAGGGAATTCCATGACCCTCAGGAAGGCACCAATCAAGTGGCCATGCCTGAAACGTTTTTCCTACAGATGGGAGCAGAGTTTGTATTCCTCCTTTCCCTTCCCCATTCTCCCAAGCCATAAAATTAAGGGGGAGACACAGAGGACAGTTCACAGTACCAAATCTACAGGTCAGCAGCCATATTGTTCTCTTAGGTTTAATTAATACACTAAAGATGTCTAAGTTCATAGGTCTAGAATCACCTAGTTCTTTGGAAGTTCTAGGCACGCAGCAAATAGCTGTAGCATGATGGAATGGAAAGAACCATGCATTTGGAGTCATCCAACCTGGATTTGAATCCTGGTTCTGCCAACTACCACCTGTTTGTCCTTGGGCAAATCACTTAATCCCTCTGAGCCTCAGTTTCCTCATCTGTAAGCTGGGGGGGTGAACTAGGTGACCTCTAAGGTCCCTTCCAACTCTAAATCTGTAATCCTAAGATCCAAAGTCACTTCACCTCTCTTGCCTCAGTTTCCTCATCTGTAAACTGAGGGGATTGGACTAGTGAGCTCTAAGGCTCCTTCCACCTTTCAAACTATGATCTGTGCCACATCATTAGGTGTTGGTAATTACCACAGAACCTCCACCTGGCATGCTTAGGTAACTGCATGGGGGCAGGGGAGCAGGGGGAAGGAGCAGGAAGGAGTTTCTTTGGAAAGAACAAAGATGAACAGTAGTCAAGGAAGAATCAGAGATAGAATGTAGACTCAGGAGAGATATTTGGACTGATGCATTTTTAAATTTTCAAGCTGCTAGATAATCTCGTTATGGTAATGGCGATCCTGAAGTCAGGAAATGGAATTCCAGCTGCCCAACAGCGAACAGAAACCAAGGAGGAATAAATTGCACCCAGCAGGTTCTCGAGTTCAGAGCAGAAGCTATTTACAAGATCCTCTTCAAAGGAAGCAGGAAAAGTAAAAAAAGAAAACTAATTGACTTTTTTCCTCTTTATACCTGTCTCATTTGGATTGCTAAAGCAGTATGCTCCAAGCAGGCATGTAACTTCCTCCACTTGGTTATGCTCTGAGTTCCAAAAATTCATACATTAAGCCACTCCATTTTTGTAACCTAGCTCCACAAAGATACCTAGAATCTATGATGTCAGTTAAATTTGGCATCATTGCTTCATTAAGGGATCTTAAAGCTGGAAGGAGTTTGCACCTGCCTGAGCATGAAGCATCTCAGAAATAGTTCAGCTAAAGGTTCATCCAGACTTTCTTTAAAGGTCTCCAGTAAGGAGGAACTCACCATCTCCCAAGATAGTCCCTCCCATGTTTGGTGACTCTAATTGTCCTCATGGCCATTCATGGATCCAAAGAACTGGGATATTTATTCTGGAGAAGACCTGAGTAGGGGTGAGATTCAGGGGTGGGAGGAGAGGAAGAACTATAGCTGAATTAAAATATTTGAAGGACTGTCAGGTAGAAGAAAGGTCACAACTTTGTTTTGAGTGTCCCCAGCGGGCTTGAATTGGGAGCTTGAATTAGGTAGTTGGGGAGAAGCAGTGTAAGAAAGTATTTCCTAACCTTTGGAGCTGTCCAAAAGTAAACTGGGCTGCCTTGGGAGGTAAAGAATTTGCTAACTCTTATTGGAGGTCTTGGAAGTTGTGACTGAACGACCACTAGCGGGAGACGTTGAAGACAGGATTCCTATTCAGGAAGAGCTTGGCATCTAGGTTAGCTTCCCAATTCTGCACTCTCCTGATTCTCAGAGCTCCTGGTACAGATTGTCTCCTAACTTGGGCATTCTCTCCTTTGCCTGTCTTGACAAAGAAATCAAAGTTTGTTTTTAGCTTTTCACCAAGCCCTGAAGGAAGCTTGAGGTGAAGACAGGCAACTTCAAAGGGATCTCTGCCCTCAGATCCTGCTCCAGGGACTCTCCCCTCTGGCAAGACAGAGAATGGGTAGGCCCAGAACAAAAGGATAAACATTGAAATTGTCATAGTGGGAGAAGCTTTCTTGTGCTGACAGGTTCTTTGGAAACAGCCTACCTCAACTTCCCTTGAGGGGGAAAAACACCACTAGTAAAAGTAAAAGAAAGAGTTCAAATATCATGCAAATACTTGTGTGACTTTAGGCAAGTCATTTAAACTCTCTGGGCTTCATTGAGTCAAATCAACAAGCTTAATAAAGCACCTCTTACGCCAGGCAGTGGGCTGCTAAGCACTTCAGTTTCCTCATTTGTAAAATGACCTTCAAGATCCCTTCTGGCCTAAAGTCTAACAGGTTCTCCACCATATAGGGAATTCTCTGATGATTTCATTAAGCCTGAGATTTGTTCTCACTCTGTGATTTTATCCCAAATGGATGCTTGTTATTAATAATAACTCACATTTCTATAGTATTTTGAGGTTTACAGAGTCCTTATCTCAAAATCCCATGACATCATCTCCCATCTTTTCCTCATGGGATTATTTATTTAGTCCAATTTCATTCCTCACTGAGCCCGCCTTGTATTCTTGATCCCATCCCCTCATGTCTTCTCCAGTGACTTGCCCACTCAAACATCCTTTCTCTCCATCTATCTTTCCTCTGTCTCTTGCTCTGTGTATGTCTCTCAGTTTCTCTCTTCATCTCTGTCTCAGTTTCTCTTATGATTGGCCTTGATCTACTTGTTTCCTTTCCTTGAAACATGTCCAAGTCTCTTAAAAAAAAACCTTCTATAACCCTATCATCCCCTCAAATTACCATCTTATATTTCCCCATCCCCTTTCTTTCCCAACCAAAAAGAAATTGTCTATACACTTTCTGTCTCCATATCCTCTCCTCTCCCTCAGTCCTCAATGTTTTGCAACCTGGCTTCTGACCTCATCACTCATCTGAAATCATTCCCTCCATAGTTAACGATCTCTTGTGATGGTCTTTTCTCAATCCTCGTTCTTCTTGATCTCTTTGCTACATTTCACACCGTAGACTACCTTCTCCTCCAAGATACTCACCCTGGTGGTCCTCCTACCTGACTCATAGATCCTTCTAAGTCTCCTTTGCTGGCTCATTATCCATATTACTTCCCCTAAGCATAGATGTTTCCCAAGGTTCTGTCCTGAGGCCTATTCACTTGTCTTCCCATATAATCTCTTGGTGACCTCATCACTTTCATGGGTATAATTATTGGCTCTATCCATGACACATCAATCTATCTATCCAAGTTCAATCTCTTCCCTGAGCTTCAGTCCCACATTACCAGCTCCTTATTGAACACTTCAAATCAAATATCCTGGAGATATCTCAGACTCAAAATGTCCCCAAACACAGACCATTAACTCCTGCCACTATCCCCCAAAATCCCTCCCCTTATTCCAAATTTTCCTGTTTCTGTTAGAGGCATCTTTGTCCATCCTTAGATTATAGATTACTCCCCCTTTCACCACTTGGCAATCCAACCAAATTGGCTTTCTCTCTGTAGTACTCACATATAGCAGCACTTCGTCCGCCATCTGTGTATCTTTGTACAGGGACACAATTCTGTGCCTGTGTTCATTTGAACCTAAGAATTCCTGACTAAATCCAGTATTCTATCTACTCTCATTCTATATGTCCTTAGCCACACAGTTTAAGAGTCTAAGGAGGGAAATACATCTTGTTAACCCAAAACAAGCACTCTATTCATTTAAAAAAGCAAGAGCCTTTCCATATGGCATAAGATCCTATCAGTAACAGGGAGACAATGGATGTCTTTGACTTGGGAGTGTGGCATCATCAGAACCTGGCAGCGTGGTATGATGAAAAGAAATTAGGATTTGGAATCCAAAGGCTTGCATTCAGATGTTGGCTTTGTTATAACCTTTGTAACTAAATCTCTAGGGACCTCAGTTTCCTCATCTGTAAAATGAAGGGTTTGGATTAGATGACCACAGAAGTCCCTTCCAGCCTTAACTTGGTGATCTCATGAACACTGATTATGGCAGCACCATGGACAGAAGTAAGACAGTGCCAGTGACAAAAGAGGGGGGATCATTTACTTTGTTTTCTTCTTCTAAAATGGGAATTATTCGTGAGAAGGCTAATGTATGGACATAATAGCATCAGAGGATCGTAGATTTAGTGCTGGAAGGGACCTTGAAGGTCATCTAGTACAAGAAGAAATGAGGCCTATAGAAGGAAGGAAATAAACATTTATTAAGCACCTCCTATGTGCCAGGCATTGTGCTAAATTCTTTACAAATTACTATATCATTTTGATTCTTACAACAACCCCCTATGTTAGGTACTATTATTATCCACATTTTACAGTAGAGGAAACTGAGATAGAGGTTAAATGTCTTGCCCAGGATCACACAGCTAGTAGATGTCTGAGGAATCACTTGATCTTAGATCTTCCTGACTCAGTGGTATCAAACTCAAAAACTCAATCAAACTCTGGGGGCTGCATGTTGACTTAGAAAACCACATATAAATATTATCTATGTTTTATTGTATTTTTATTTTGTCAAACATTTCCCAATTACATTTTAATCTGGTTTAGTCAGTACTCAGGAGGTTGGCATACTGCCCCCTGGTAAAGAGCTTGACACCTCTGAGTCACCTAACTGCCTAGATAAAATGAAATGAAGGTCCAAGCCCAAGGTCACAGCAATAATAAGTAACAGAGTCAAGATCTGAACCAAAGTTATTTACAGGCTTCTAGGATCATAAAATGAGAGTTAGGAGACCATTTTAGAGATGAGAAAGCAAAGGCAGAGAAAGATGAAGTAACTTAGTCAGGGCTGCATAGCTTGCAATTGAAAAAGTCAGACCTAGAACCCACGTCTTTCTACTCCAAATTCAATGCTCTTTCTGCTATACCATCAAACAGACATATGTTGTACCCAAGAACATAGAAATAAATAGAAGATTCCAGAGCCATCAGTTTTTAAAACATTAAGTTCAGTCTTTAACCAAGCTGGGAAAAGGGATTTCTGACCCATAGATCCTGCCCTGGGAGCTTTCCCAGGCATCTTCCAATAGCTTTTTGGCTTAGGAAGAGGGAAGGGCCATCCTTACCAGGCATGAATTATTCAAAGTGAGGTCCAATAAGTTCTGTTAAAGTGGATCAAACCTGGGGTGCCACTCCATGACTTTTGGTAAAGGCAGAATAGCCCAGAGAAAGAGTATTGGATTTGGAGTTGGAGCATGTGGGTTCAAATCCCAGCTCTTCCATTTACTGCCTACGTATCCTTGAAAGAGTCATTGCCCTCATCTGGGCCTCAGTTTCCTTATGTAAAATGAAGGATCTATACTCAGCCTCTGAGGTCCAATCCAATAAACATTTATTAAGTGCCTATAATGTGTCGGGCACTGTGCTAAGCACTAGAGATAGTTGATTTAAAAAAAAATAAAACAGTTCCTGCTGGAAAAGGACCTGCATATGCAAAAATATTTCTAACAGCTCTTTTTGTGGTGGCAAAAATAACTGGAAACTGAGGGAATGCTTATCAATAGGGGAATGGTTGAATAAGTTGTGGTATATGAATGTAATGGAATACTTTCATGCAATAAGAAATAATGAACAGATGGAAAAACCTAGAAAGACTTGTACGAACTGATGCAAAGTGAAACGAGCAGAACTAGTAAAATATTGCACATGGTAAACAGCAACATTATATGATGATCAACTATGAATGACTTAGCTCTTCTTAACAATACAATATCTAAGACCACATTACAAAGGACTCATGATGGAAAATGCTATCCACATCCAGATAAAGAACCGATGGACTCTCAATATGGATTGAAGTCTATTATTTTCACTTACTTTTTTTGTAGTTTTTTTTCCCTTTCAGTCTGTTTCTTCCTCACAACTGTGACTAATATGGAAATATGTTTTACTTGATTGCTCATATATGTATCAAATTGCTTACCATTTCAGGAAGAGGGGAGGGGAGGGAGGGAGGGAGAAAAATTTGGAACTCAAAACCTTGTAAAAATAAATGCTGGAGTGGAGCCAAGATGGTGGAATACAGGCAGGGACTCACCTGAGCTCTCCCCCTAAACCTTCCAAATAACTCTAAACAAATTCTAGAATGGCAGAAGCCACAAAAAGACAGAGTGAAACGATTTTCCAGACCAAGACAATTTAGAAGGTAGGCAGGAAAGGTCTGTTGCATCGGGATGAGAATGGAGCACAGTCCAGCACAGGCTGCACCAGGGCAGACCAGGCCCCAGCAAACTGCGATCAGACCTCAGAGGTGACTGAATCAGTGGTGGTTTATGGGCCTCTCAGCCCACAGATGGTAAGGGGGTCAGACAACTGGCCAGAAGGAGATTTACAGGGGTCCCCGTGCTAGCACTGGGGGCAGGACTCTGTTGCATTGCCTATACTTGGAGCTGGGTTGCAGTCCTAGACCCTAGACTCAAGACAAGGAGGAGCACCAGCACACTAGAGCTCGTGGCTGCAGGGAGCAGGGACCCTGGTCACACTTCCAGGGTGGAAAAGAGTGCTAGTGGTTGCCCCCAGTGCAGTGCACAGGCCAAGAGAGTAGTAAACACACCTCTCCCTAGATCATACCACCTTGGAAAAGCTCAAAACATGTACATCCCCAGAATTACCTCCAAAAACAGCTGCACTAAAAACCTGAAGCTTGTGACAGTGCCCCCGCCACTGTAGAAGCAGAGCCCCACTTTAGCACAGAGTTAAAAGTCAAGAAACAGGATGGAAAATAAGCAAACAGCAGAAAAAGATCTTGATTATAGGAAGTTACTCAGAAAAAGACAACAAAGTCAGAGCCTCTACATCCAAAGCCTCAAAGAAAAATATGAATTGGCCCCAGGCCACGAAGAAGCTCAAAGAAAGGATTGAAAAAAATCAAGTAAGAGAGGAAGAGGAAAAATTGGGAAAAGAAATGAGAGTGATACAAGAAAATCGTGAAAAAAAGAGTCAACAGCTTGGTAAAGGACACACACACACACACACAAACAAACACTAAAGAAAATAACACCTTAAAAATAGGATAGATCAAATGCTAAAAGAGGCACAAAAATCCAACGGAGAGAACAATGCCTTGAAAAGCAAAATTGGTCAAATGGGAAAAGATATGCAAAAATTCACTGAAGAAAACTCTTAAAGAACAGAATTGGCCAAATGGAAAAAGAGGTACCAAAGCTCACTGAGGAAAATAATTCCTTAACAATTAGAACTGGGCAAGTGGAAGCTAATGACTTTATGAGACATCAAGAAACGATCAAACAAAATCAAAAGGAAAAATAGAAGAAAATGTGACATATCTCAATTGGAAAACAACCAACCGAGAAAATAGATCCAGGAGAGAGAATTTAAGAATTATTGGATTACCTGAAAGTCATGACCAAAAAAAACAGCCTAGACAGCATCTTTCAAGAAATTATTATGGAAACTTATTATGGAAATTATTCTAGAACCAGAGGGTAAAATAGAAATTGAAAGAATCTACCAATCACCTCCTGAAAGAGATGTCAAAATGAAAACTCCCAGGAATATCATAGCCAAATTCCAGAGCTCCCAGGTCAAGGAGAAAATACTGTAAGTAGCCAAAAAGAAACAATTTAAATATTGTGGAGCCAAAGTAGGATAACAAAAGATTTAACAGTTTCTACGTTAAAGGATCAGAGGGCTTAGAATATGATATTCTGGAGGGCAAAAGAGCTAGGATTACAACCAAGATTCACCTACCCAGCAAAACTGAGTATAATCCTTCGGGGGGGGGGGGGGGGGGAAATGGTCATTCAATTAAATAGGGGACTTTCAAGCATTCCTGATGAAAAGATCAGTGCTGAATAGAAAATTTGCCTTTCAAATACAAGACTCAAAAGAAGCATAAAAAAGGTAAACAGCGGGGCAGTTAGGTAGCACAGTGGATAGAGCACCCGCCCTGGAGTCAGGAGGACCTGAGTTCAAATCCGGCCTCACACACATAACACTTACTGGCTGTGCGACTCTGGGCAAGTCACTTAACTCCAATTGCCTCAAAAAAAAAAAAGATAAACAGAAGAGAGAAATCATAAGAGATTTGTGAGGTTAAACTGTTTACATTCCTACATGGAAAAATTAAAACTTGTAACTCCTAAAAACTTTCTCATTATTAGGGAAGTTATAAGGAGTATATATAGACAGAAAGTACAGGTGTGAGTTGAATGTGACAATATGGTTATCTAAAAAAATGAAATTAAGGGACGAGAAAGAAGAATGTACTGGGAGAGGGGGAAAGGGAGAGGTAGATTGAGGTAAATTATCTGCCATAAGTGAGGCCCTAAAGAAATTTTACAATGGAGGGGGAAATGGGGGAAAGGGAAAGTGGAGCCATCAGAAATGGCTCAAAGAGAGAATAACATACACACTAAGTTGGGTGTAGAAATCTATCTTACCATACAAGAAAGTAGGAGGGGAAGGGAATAAGAAAAGGAGTGGAGAGCTGATAAAAGGGAGAGCAGTTTGGGGAAGGTAAAAGTCAGAACCAAAACACTTTTGAGTATGGATAAGGTAAAAGGAGAGAGAGTAGGATAAACGGGGAGGGGGGCAGGGGGGGCCTCGGTGCGGGCACCGGCGAAGGGGGAATAGAGGGAAATACATAGTTGGTATTCATTACTGTGGGAAAAAAGCGTTTAGAGTGAGTTTCTCTGATAAAGACTTCATTTCTCAAACATATAGAAAACTGAATCAAATATATAGAAATAAGAGCCATTTCTCAATTGATAAATGGTCAAAGAATATGAGCAGGCAGTTTTCAGACAAAGCAATCAAAGCTATCTATAGTCATACGAAAAAATGCTCTAAATCACTTTTGATTAGAGAAATGCAAATTAAAACAACTCTGAGCTACCACCACACACCTATCAGATTGGCTAATATGACAGAAAAGGAAAATGACAAATGTTGGAGGGGATGTGGGAAAATTAAGACACTAACATACTGTCGATGAAGTTGTATACTGATTCAACCATTCTGGAGAGCAATTTGGAACCATGCCCTAAAGGCTATAAAACCGTGCATAGCCTTTGACCTAACAATACCACTACTAGGTCTGTATCCAAAAGAGAGGAAGAAAAGACTAAGAACCTATGTGTACACCAATATTTATAGCAGCTCTTTTTGTGATGGCAAAGAATTGGAAATTGAGAGGATGCCCATCAATTGGGGAATGGCTGAACAAGTTGTAGTAGAGAATGTAATGGAATACTGTTGTGCTATAAGAAATGATGAACAGGCAGACTTCAGAAAAACCTGGAAAGACTTGTATGGTCTGATGCTGAGTGAAATGAGCAGAACCAGGAGAACGTGTACACAATAACAGCCATGTTGTGCGATGACTAATATTGACAGACTTAACCCTTCTCAGCAATACAAGGATCTAAAACATCTCCAAAGACCTCATGATGGAAAATGCTATCCACAAAGAAGAAAGAACTGGTAGAACTTGAATGCAGGTTGAATATACTTTTTCTTTACTTTATTTTTCTCAGGGTTTTTGTCTGTGTTTTCTTTCACAGCATGACTTATGTGGAAATGTGTTTTGTATGACCACACGTATAACCCATGTCAAATTGCTTGCCTTCTCAATGGGGGAGAGGGAAGGGAGGGACAGCATTTCGAATTCAGAATTTGAAAAAAGAATGTTAAAATTGTTTTTACATGTAATTGGGGAAAATAAATTATTGAAAATGAATGCTAAAAATTGTCTTTACAGGTAATTGGAAAAATAAAATACTATTTAAAAAAAGAAAAAGAAAAACAGAGAGAACACACAAAAGGAGGTAGGAAAGTGGAGGTGGGAGGGGGCATCTTACTCTGGCAGAGTAGCAGATGCAAGGTGGAGTGAGCCAAGGTCCAGGTCCCTTCTAGATCTCTGATCCTGTGATCTCCCAGACCTCAGTTTCCTCATCTGTTAATATGGGG
Organism: Vombatus ursinus; assembly: GCF_900497805.2. Taxonomy (NCBI): domain Eukaryota; kingdom Metazoa; phylum Chordata; class Mammalia; order Diprotodontia; family Vombatidae; genus Vombatus; species Vombatus ursinus. The sequence goes on from NW_020943070.1 coordinate 11,779,094, forward strand.
GGAGGGGGTTGGACTAAACATCCTCTAAGACTCCTTTGACCGCTAGAGCTTTGATTCCAAAAGAACAAAGTCTTGAACTTGCAAATACAGGCCCAGAACAGGAGGGTCATTCCAAATGGAATAAAGAAAAAAAAAAGTTCTTTTATGAGGGAACACAATTAGCCTGAAGATATTCTTGGCAGGAGGTGAGACGCCATGCAGGGCAGCTGCTTGACCTCATGGAAAACCCATCCTGGAGCAAGGAGTCAGCTTCCAGAAACACCTCAGTCACACAAGGTGTCTGAGCTGGGTAGGTAATGAAAAATAGCAGAGGAAAGTCAACAGAAGTTTGGGAAAGGGGCTGGAGCTTGGGTAGGGCTTGCCAGCTGTCCCACTGAGACCTCCCCAAAGCTGGTAAATCCTGGAGAAAAGAAAATCTTTCTGTTAACTGATTTTAAGGTCTAGGATCACAGGGCCTTAGATTTTAAAGGTAGAAGGGACCTCTGGGGTCCATCTGGTCCACCCTCTTCATTTTAAAGATGAGGAAATGAAAGCCCAGAGAGGTCATGAGATTTAGAGATAGAAGACGTCTTAGAAGTCATCCAGCCCAACTCCTTTATTTGACAGATGAGGAAACTGAGGCCCAGAGAGGTCACAAGATCATAGGTCTGGAGCTGAAAGGGACCTTAAAAACTAGTACAAACCTCTCATTTTACAGATAAAGAAACTGAGGCCCAGAAAATCACAGGATCACAGGTTTAGACCTTAGAGGCCCTAGGGCCCTAATCCTTCATTTAAAGATGATGAAACTATGGGCCAGATATCATAGAGATAATAAAGTGATAGAAACAGAATTTGAAGCCACATCTTCTGCCTCTAAAACCAATGTTCTTTAAAATCATTTTTTAAAAATTATAAACTTAATTTCTATCTTGGGCCAGCACTCCAATAAACAAACGAAATAAAATTAAGTCACATAGAAAACTGTCGCTTGGGATTCCTTTCTTTTTTCCCCATTTGTTTTTAAGACTTAAAAAAAATAAACTCAGAGGGGACCTTCTGGGTCCAGAGCATGCTCTTTGTGTGATTTGGCCTTATGGAAATAAATCCTCGCAGCCATTTGGAAACAAAACCTGGGTGAGGTTCGATGTGGCCTATTATCCATGACTTCTAGACGAAATGTCTGGGAAATCACATTAAAAAAGCTACAAATCCCTGGCAGAGCCCACGTCCCACTTTCTTCTCATGCTTGGTTTAATTAAATTGTGTTGACCATCAGAGTTCCCTTTCCCTAATGGTCTGTTACTGGGGAGAGTGCTCCAAACTTCATTCAGGTCAAAGGTCATGAGGAAGAGCGGTGTGGCAGGACAGAAGCAGAGGGTCAAGGTTCAACTCCTGCATAGTGACTTAGGTGACCTTGAGAAAATTGCTTGACCTTCCCAAGCCTGGACTCCCTCATTTCTAAAATGTGAGGGTTGGATTTAAATAAGAGTTCTTTTGTGTGCATGTTCATACGTGCATGTGTGCACATGTGTCTATGTGTATGTGCACTTGTTTGTATGTGCGTGTGTGTACATGTGGGTATACATGTGTGTCTGTCTGTCTGTCTGTCCTGGACCTCACTGGTCATCAGTCTGGTGAAACCTATGGACTCTTACTTAGAATCTTGTTAAATGCATAAAATCAAATAAATAGTATTACAAAGGAACCAACTATATTGAAACAATTATCAAGACATATTTTTTTTAAGTTCACAGACCCCAGGATGGCATGTGGGGTCCTTACCAGCTCTTATTCTATGATCCTAGAATTGCTGATAAAAGGGTCCAAATCTGCTTGTTTCTTTTTTTTCCTTCTAGAAAGGAAAGGTCAATTTTGGATTAAAAAAAAATTTATTTGATATAGCAAAAGGCTCATTTAAGGGCTCTCCTCCAACCAGATTCCTGACCTGGGTTCAAATCCCAGCTCTGCTAGTTACTAACTGGGTGACCTTGGCCAAGTCATGACATCGTTGGGCCTCGTCCTCATCTCTAAAGTGAGAGGCTTGGATTGAATGTTTCCTAAGGCCTTGCTCAGCTCAGTGATGCTCTGATGATCCAGGCATATGTCAAGATTCTTGGAAAGAGATGATGAAAGAAATAACCTTTTGACTGTTAATATAAAGCAGGGTTGTCTACGATCACCAAAGTTGTCTGTTACTGTTCTGGAAGGAAGCAAGGAAGGAAGGAAATAAGCATTTATTAAGCACCTACTATGTGCCAGGTATTGTGCTAAGCTCTTCACAAACATTGTATAACAAATAATAATAATAATAGCAGTTATTTATATAGTACTTACTATGTGCAAGGCACTGTGCTAAGCATCTTACATATATTATCTCACTTGATCCTCACATCAACCCTGGGTGGTAGGTGCTATTATTATCTCCATTTTACAGATAAGGAAACTGAGGCAGACAAGGGTTAAGTGCCTTGCCCATGATCACACAGTAAGTATCTGAGGCTGAATTTGAAATCAGGTCTTCCTGACTCCAGGCTCGGTCCCAATGAGTTGCCTCTCCTGTAGAAGAGAAGAGAAAAATGGTTCCCTACAGATCATGAGGCCTTCTGGAGGCTCCTGTTCACCTTCATGATATTGTTGGTTGTCTTAAAAAACAAAGAATGAGTAACATCCCAAACTGGATATTGCTTGGGCATCTCAAACTCAACCTGCCCAAAACAAAACTCCATATCTTTCCCCTAAAACCCTTCCCTTGCCTGAATTTCTCTATTACCATCCAGGGCACTGCTATCCAGGATCTGTATCCCAAAAGGTCCCATGTCCAATGCAATGAACCATTCAGAGCCTGAGGGTTCAGATAAACTATTACTTCACTAAAAACAAATCCAATAATTCTCAGATTAAAAACAGCCCACAAGAGGTAAAATTAGTCTCCTGCATACTACATAGACTATTCCCTCCATATTTCCTTTTCCGAAGGGCCTCCAGATGAATTTCTAGTCAATTCATCTGTGAGAAAAGTTACCTTACACGGTCCCAGGTTGATGGACCGGATTGGTAGTGGGGGGATGGTGAAGATGGGTTAAGTCAAGCTGCCCCAGATCCTCTAGCCTCTGGGTCCCAGCAATGTCCCCTTCCACCCCTCTCTCAGGCTTATCTCACATAGCCCATCCCTTGCCAAAGGGTGGGATTTTTACCTTCATTAACGCCTCCCACACGTCTCCTTCTCTCCACTCATAGCCACAGCCACCAAGCCATTGCAGACCCCATTATCACCTCGCATCCGGACCATTAGAATAGCCTTCTCATTGCTCTGCTCTCTCAAGCTTTTAATCCATTCTCCACTCATCTTCTTAAAGTACAGGCTTGACTGTCACTCCCTTACTCTATACACTAGAATGGCTCCCTATTACTTCTAATATCAAATACGAGATTTTCTGTTTAGCATTTAAAGCCGTCCAAAGCATGGTGCCTTCCTACCTTTCCAGTCTTCTTACACTTTATTCCTCTCCATACACTCTCCACACAATCTGACTACACTGGCTCGCTCCCTGTTCCCCCTCACTCAACGCTCCCTCTCACACCTCAGCATGCTATTTCCTGTCTGTGCCTTTCCACTGGCTGTCTCCCATTGCTTGGAATATTATTCCTTCTCACCTCTGTTTCTTGGCTTCTTTGGCTTCCTTTAAGACTCAGATCACACGTAGCCTTTCTCAATTCCCCCTAACTGGCAGAGCCTTCCTCTCTGAGATTATCTTCCTTCTGCACTGTATATATTTTGTAAGTATCTAGCTAGTTATATCTTGACTCCCCCATTAGAATGTAAGCTTCTTGAGGGCAGGAACTGTTTTCCCTTTCTTTGTATCCCTAGCTCTCCCAGTGCCTGGCACATAATTGGTGCTTAATCAATGCTTCTTGACTTGACTTGAAATGATGACCAAAAGGCCAGTGGCCCTCTTTTCCATACCTAGCCAATTCAATCCAACGACAGCTAGTATTTCTATAATTCTTTAATGCTTGCAAATTAATTTACATGTTTTATCTCTTTGATCCCCAAAACATCCCTACGAGATAGATGTTATTATTATCGTCCCTATTTTAGGGATGAGGAAATTAAGCACGAGGAGGCTTGTGACTTTCCGAGGGTCAAACAGTTAGTAAGTGTGTCTGAGGTAGGATATGAATTTGAGTCCTCTCATCTCCAACTCTGGCACTCACTCCAAATAGCATTTATTAAGTACCTACTATATAATATGCTAGGCACTTGGCACAAAGACAAGATGGGGAAAAAAATAGATCCTATTCTTAAGAATCTTGAGAAAATCACTTCTCTAGTTTCCTCTTCTGTCAAATAAAGGGCATTGGACCAGATGATCCTTAAGCTTCCTCCCATCCCTACATCTGTCATCCCCTCCTCCACTTGAAGACTTCCTGTGATGAGTGACTCACTATCTCCCCCTTCCACTTCAAGATAGCTCTGTCTGTAAAGTTTTCCCTAAATCGTCCTTTGAGGAGGGAGAAGAAACTAATAACTGAAGACACGGGGGAAGGTGTCCTGGAGGAGGGAACGCCTAGGGTCATAGTCACAGAACAAGGGCTCCTAACCTTTTCTTGTGTCAAAGACTCCTTTAGCAGTCTGGCAGAGCCTAGAGACACCTCCTCAGAATGTTTTAAAAGCATAAAATAACACAGTGGGTTATAAAAGAAATCAATTATATTGAAATGTATTTATCAAAATATTTTTACAGACAAGCTCATGGACTCCAGGGTTTGTTTTTTTTTGTTGTCGTTGTTATTATTGTTGTTTCAGTTATTGCACTCATGTCCAACTCTTTATGACCCTATTTGGGCTTTTCTTGGCAGAGATACTAGAGTGTTTTGCCTTTGCCTTCTCCAGCTCATTTGACAGATGAGGAAACTGAGGCAGACAGGATGAAATGATTTGCCCAGGGCCACACAGATAGTAAGAGTCTGAGGTTTGAACTCAAGTCCTCCTGACTCCAGACCCAGCACCATTGTGTCGCCTAGCCGTCAGACTCCAAGTTAAGAGTCTTTTATCTAAAACCAGAAGGAATCTCAGAGGTTTACTGAGTCCAATCCCTAGTTACTGAATCCAATCCCTCATTTTCTAGATAAAGAAACTGAAACAGAGTGAATTTAAATAAATGCCTTGCCCTGGATCAAGTCAAGTTGTCAATAAGGTTTTATTAAGTGTCTACAGCTAGAGATTGAAGCAGCACTTGAACCCAGATCTTATCTCCCCTACTAGACAGGAAGCCCCTTCAGGTTGGGGACCCCATATGTTACATCTTGTATGTTTGGCCAGAAAGGCCCCAGGCCAGTTAAAGGAGGTGCTGGGTAAATGTTTACTGAATGCTGAATGAGCCCAGCTTTGAGATTCTAAAGCAGCCCTGGATGGCTCACTCCAATTTAATTGTGCAGCTATCAATCGGAGCCCGTGAGCAGAATTCTTAGCAGAATGCCTGCCTCTGGCAATTGAGAGAGGTATCCAAGGAGACTGAGAGTAAATGGGAGCATTACAAATCACAATCTTGCAGTCTTATTTGTAAGACCTGTTGTTGTTTTTTCTCCTGTCTCTGAAAAGCTTACCTTCCTCCCTTTTCAGCAGAATGATAGGCAATGTAACCAGAATCCACATCCTACCAGATTTAGACTTGAACCCTGTGAGATTCAGGCAGCCTGGGGAATTCCCTTTACCTCAGAAACCCCATCACAGCTCCATGATTTGCTCAAAGCCCTGTGGCTCAGTGGGCATGGGTTATAAGTCTTACAGCTGGCAGAAATCCTCCAGTCACAGGGATCCAGAGCTGGAAAGGACCGTAGAGATCATTCAGCCCAGTTCCCTCATTTTACAGATGGGGAAACTGAGGCCTCAGGAGGCGAAGGGACTTCACCAAGGTCACGCAGGGAGTTAAGTCAAAGAGTGGTTCTTTCCAATGTAACATGTAATCCAAGGCAAGATCTTCATTTTTAAACTTAAAAAAAAAAGTTTTATTAATTTTTTTTTGTTTTATATCATAGTTATTTTGATATGCAATGTCTTCCCCCTCTCCATGGTCCTGGGCCTACCTCCATTGGAATTTGAGGGAAGATGGTGATCAAGGTGGTGGTGGTTTGACTTACCTGGCACATGCCACTTTCTGTCTCTCCCTTGGGTGCTTTACTGTTCCAATACATGTGGAACAGTGCATGTAACATTCCACATTCATAGCCCAAGGTCACACACAGTAAATAATCAAGTTGGCAACTGAACTCATGTCTTCTGACTCCAAGTCTAGAGCTCTTTCCACTGTACTGTGATCTCTCACAAAATCACATAGGCATATAGAAAATTATATAATCATTCATATAATTCATGTAATAATAAATAATCATTAATTCATACAATCATGGTAGAGATGACATGAGAGCCCAAGTCTCCAACTCCAAATTCATCCCAATCCACTACTTTTTGTTGAGTTATTTGGTCATTTCAGTCGTGTCCAACTGTCCGTGACCCCATTGAGGATTTTCTTGACAGAGATACTAAAGAGATTTGCCATTTCCTTCTCTGGCCCACTTTACACATGAGTTAACTGAGGCAAGCTGGGTTAAGTGGCTTGACCAAGGTCACACAGCTAGTAAGTGTCTGAGGCTGGACTTGAGCTCAGGAAGAAGAGTCTTTCTGACTCCAAGTCCAGTGCTCCATCCACTACACCCCCACCTGCCCTTTCTACTATCTAGGAAGACCCAGATAGAGTAGATCATTCTGGAATTCTACCTTTCACTAGGAGTACATCCCCTCAAAGCAGTAACAATGCACAACCAACCCCATCACTTGGATTGAATTGATTTTAGTGAATTTCTCTGCTTGTCATGAATTGTTTTGGATCACGTTGGTATCTAACTTGGAAAAGACTTTCAAGGCCAACTTGTTACTGAACACTAATCCCTTCTATAATACCCCCGACAGCCTCATCTGAAGATTCTGGTGATAGGGGAACTAACACTCTCTCTGTCTCTCTCTCTGTGTCTCTCTCCTCCTCCTCCTCCTCCTCCATTCTTTCTCCCCCCCATTCTACTTTCAAACAAATTCAGTTGTCAGGAGGACATTCCTTACTCAAAGCCAGAATTTCACTTTCAGCCACTTTGACCCACCCCTCCAAATGAGGCCTTTGGAGCCAACAGGACAAATCTAATCCCTCTGCCATTGACAGTCCTTCAAACACTCAATCAACTAGCATTTATTAAATACCTACTGTATGCCAAGCATTATGTTACAAGCTTGGGATATAAATAAAGACAAAAAAAAAAATCCCTGCCCTCTGGCAGTTTATGTTCTATAGAGAAAATAATATTTACACACAGAAGTAAATGTAAGGCATTCATTGGTGCACGGGCAGACCAGGCCTATAAATTTCATTCCCAGGGAGGATACTTTCTATCAGTGTCGATCCCTCCCTGTTCCTTGATTTATCAGTTTAGAGCATAGCCTAGGGTTAAATGACTTGCCTGGGTTACACTTGCCCTGAATCAGAGAATGAACTTGAACTCTTGTTTTTCAGTCATGTCTGACTCTTTGTGACTCCATTTAGGGTTTTCTTGGCCACAATACTGGAGTGGTTTGACATTACCTTCTCCAGATCATTTTACAGATGAGGAAACTGAGGCAAGCAGGATTGACTGACTTGCCCAGGATCACATTGCTAGTAAGTGGCTGAGGCCAGGATTTGAACTCAGGTCTTCCTGACTCCAGGTCCAGTGGTTTATCCACCAGTGTGCCACCTAGCTGCCTGTGGGTCACCTAGTCTAAGCAACAAATTTTATAAATGAAGTGACTTGCTTACCCAAGGTCATAGAGAGTGAATGCCAGACTTGGGGCTAGAATCCAGTTCTTCTGATTACATCCAGCATTCTTTCCATTGCATCACCTTGTTCAGTGTGATTTGTCTTCAGTCATCAGAAAGTGGGCTCCAATATCACTCCTGATCAGTATGATGGTAAATATTTAACAACCAGGTAAGGGAGTGAGTGGGTGGGAAATGTCTGCACCACACACTTGTTTAATTGCATTACTGACATTTTCTCCATCGCTTTCTTATGTCTAGACAACCTACAAAACAATATATCAATCTGATTTGTAACACTGGCCATGGACCAATTTCTGGGGTGTAAATGCTCACACTGAACATTTAACAACCAGCTCTCTCCAGGTGGTTCAAGCTGGCACCTTATTGCCTCTAATACTAACTACCTGTGTGTTCTTGGACAAGTCACTAACCTTCTTGGACCCTAGTTTCCTCACCTATCAAATGAAAAAGTTGGATTAAATGGCCTCTGGGGTCCTTTCCAATACTAAATCTATGAACCTAAGTCATTTCATTTCTCTGATCTTCAATTGCTTCACCTATAAAATGAGAGATTACAACTAGATGTCCTCTAAAGTCTCTTCAAGTCCTAAATCTATAATCCTGTGTTCCTCTGCACCAGCATCAGGCCTTGAATCCGTAAGCTGTAAGACTTTCCAGTTCCTTTCCTATTTTTCCTTTAGCGGCTATAGGAAACAGGTGCTGCCCTCCACCATCTATGTTTCATAGCTCCCTTTGTAGAGTGTTCAGCAGCTGCTGCCTGGAATCATTTCTGCAGTCATGCAAATATCCATCAACGTTGTTTTGAATCCATAAAGCAGTTTTTGACACTACGTGGCACCGTCTTCTTACAGTAGTTTGCACAAAATAGATGTGTTAATTTCAACTCACTCCAAAATTCATCAAGGAACGGAGGACGAATCAATTCTTTCTACGTATTAAAGAGAAAACTATGAGGAATATTTTTTAAGGCTTTCAACACAGAATTTCAATTGTGTGAAATCAAACTATTTGTTTTCTTTTTATTAAGGGAAAAACATATTGTAGCCTTATGATATACTGGAAAGCCATTATGAAAGAATTATTTTTTTGTAAAGTTTCTTATAAAAGAAAAGTGACTATTGAAGATGCTGTTGGTTGGGATTCTTATAATCTAGCCACTGCTTAGATTCTGATAATCTAGCCACTGCTCAGATTCCTAAGATCTAGCCACTGCTTACTCATGTTTAGACTCCTTAAGAGTCTGTCCAATATGACAATGTTCTAATAAACCTTGTAAAAAAAAAAAAAAAGAAAAGAAAATGCTGTCCAACATCTGGCAACTCATGTTATGAGAATACTATTATCTTGTTGCCCAGAGCTCTAGGTTACCCAGTGCCCAAGAGGAGCTTCTAGGTGAAAAGAAGTCCTTTGAGGGTAGGTGAATCATTTTGTTGTATTTTGTCTTTGTAACCCCAGCACTTAGCACGCTACCTCGAATATTATATTATTATTATATTATATTATACTCTACTGATACTTAATCATTTTTTTCCTTTTTGGACCAAAGCTATGACTTTCTTAGTGTGGAAACTCCCACTGAGGAGGCTTTCTCTATCAGAAACAGTTCTTCAACTTATATTTTAGAGAGTTTAAAGTTTAGTCATTATGCCAATATGTTAAGGAGCTACAATTTCATCTTTCTCTGAACTGATGTAGAGAATTTTAATAAATAGTCTTCAAAAGTCATCATGGGGGCAGCTAGATGGTGCAGTGGATAAGCTCCAGCCTTGGAGTCAGGGGGATCTGAGTTCAAATCCGGCCTCAGACATATGACACTTACTAGCTGTGTGACCCTGGGCAAGTCACTTAACCCTGTTTGCCTTACCAAAAAGGCAAAAAAAAAAAAAAAGTCATCGTGGCTGAAAAGTTCCTTGCTCTGAACCCAAGCTAGTATACGCCCTCTAGAATTTGAGCCAAACTTAGCTTGGCTGATCCTCAAACAATAGACACACATTTTATCTCTGCTCCTTTCCTCAATGCCCTGTCAGCCCGGTAAGGACTGACCAGAGTCTTTGCTTCATTGGTTTCACTTTCAAAAACCCTGATGAGGCATCATATTAGGATTCCAGTAAATGCTAGTTTAATGCATTAAAGGAAAATATAGTCATTGAATGAATTCAACTGAGCATTACAGAATGGTAGAGTGGGTAAGAGATCAACTTTCTCATATTCCAGATGACGAAACTGAGGTTTAGAGTGTTGATATAGCTAGTAAGTACGGAGTCAGAACATGGACACGTTCTCTGACCCCAATCCACTGCCCTCTCTCCATTATATAATACATTATCTCTGCTGGGGAAGACAGACTAGACCAAGACATAAAAAAGAAATGCTTACAGGTGAGTACATAATACACAACTGTATTGAGAGAAAAGAAGAAGCTAGGAATACTTCCGGTGGCTTGGAGAAATGTGTGGGATGATGTACATTGTAAGAATAGTAGATATCATGTACTCTGTGACTGTGACTGTCAGGCACTGGGTGGAGGGAGGGAGGAAGGGTGAAACTTCCACCTGACTTTGGAGATAGACAGAACTAGAAAATCTGAAGAATATGGCAACCAAAAAAAAAAACCTCTGAGTTTCGTAAACTATGGAATGTGAATTTCCCATACTTCCATCTTCTTAGAAGAAAGATGGTGGTCCATAGATACAAAGGATTAAATTCAGCATCAGATGTAATCCACTATGATTGTTTATTTTGCTTAAATATTAAGGTGTTTTGTTACAAGAGAAGGTTTTTTGCCAGAATGACCAAAACACAGGTCTAGAGCTAGAAGAACCCTAAGAGCTCATCTAAACTGATCTCCTTAATTTACAGATGAGGAAACTGAGGCCCAGAAGATTTAAGTGACTTGGCTAAGGGGACAGAAGTAGAGTCAGAGGTGGGTTTGAGTTCTCTAACTACAGTCAGTGGTTTTTTAGCTGTGAGATTCAGGGAAATGACAGTGGTATCTCCTTTTCTAAAAAATCAGTAGGACGTTGAACAAACAACAAATGTATATTTCTTGATGCTTAGCCAGAGTCATGCCCTATAAGTCAGAAAGCTAAGCTACATAAATATCAAAAGTCTTTGGGAGTGCTGTTGAGCCTGGCTTACACAAGAACATAAGCATTTTAGAGATATTTGCAGATGGCTTCCTATTGTAATGGCTGAACAGATCTCACTGAGCCAAAAAACAAGACTCGAGAAGGCAAAGCTTCTGAAAATACTTTGAAGCTGCTTGAGAACCAGAGGGCCAGAGCTTAGCTGTGCCTGATGGACCGAATCCAAAGCCAGTGAAGGACCATTATTCCCATCGTACCAAGTGCTGCCTCTCCCCCGGTGGCAGTTTGGGGAGGGGGAAGATGGTCTGTTCAAAGTAGTCCAAAGACACGGGATGTCCCCTGATTGCAGTGAAGAAGTTCACCTGCTCTGATGTCTTCTGACCATTGGAAAGGCAGACATGAGGGCAACAACCTCTCCTGCTATGCTTGGGTCAAGTTCAGAAACTTTATCCAAATGATAATAAGTAATTGTCAAAAGTAATAATAATTTATATTTATAATCCATGATTGATAAGTAATTGTCTAAAGCAAGATAATAAGTACTTGTCAAAAGTAATAATAATCTATATTTATAATACATGATTGATAAGTAATTGTCTAAAGCAACAAGTTATGTTTATAATACACAATTTGTAATTGTCAAAAGTAATAATAAGTTGTATTTATAACAGCTGATTGATAATAAGTAATTGTCCAAAGCAATAATTTATATTTGTAATATATCATTTACAAGTAATTGTAAAGGTAATAATAATTTATATTTGTAACAAGTGCAATGTATAATTAAGTAATTGTCGAAAGAATACAAGGGGAACACACAAAAATACATTGCCAAAAGAGTCACAGGTGGGATTTCCTGCCAAGCTTCCCGTGGCTCTCAACTGTGGAAGCATTTAAAAACAGGATTGTCAGAATCAGGCTTAGAATGTTGTCCAGAAGCAGGGGACCTAATGTCTAAAACACCAAGATTCTACTACTGGTTCTATTGATAACTAGAGGTCATGGATGAGTGGCTTGACCTAACTGAGCTGCAGTTCCTTTATCTATAGAGAGAAAGCATTGGCATTTTCGAAGACTTGAGAATTCTGATTAATACAATGACCAACTATGATTCCAGAGGACCAGAGACAATATGTGCTGCCCATCTCCTGATGAAGAGCTGACAGGCTCAGAGTACACAATGAGATATTTAGCTCCATTAATGCAACACACATTTACTCAGAGTCTGTTATGCATAAGGCATCTGGCCCCCAAGGTCAGAACAGATGGGCTCGTGTTCTGCCATTGACATTATAAGCTGTGTGACCTTGAGCAAGTTAGCTAACCTCTCTGATCCTCAACCATAAAATGGGGATAATAATATCTGCACATTCTACTCCTTAGGTTATGAGGGTCAAATAACTTAATGTGCCATATGAAAATCTTATAGTGCTGTAAATGTCAAACATTAAAGTACAAGGATATTTACTCAGTAAGCATAACCACATACCTAGTTTACCTTGATAAAGTCACACCTGCTACTGCACTAATGTAAATTATTTTGAAATGACCTTGGGCAGGGAGGAAATTTATATAGACATACCTAGACACATCACCCAGTAATAATACCAGAGTATACTTGCATACGCTGGGAGAGACGACATTGCCTAGTGGATAGAAAACTCTCCTGGAAGCCAAGAAGATTTGGATTCAACTTCCACTTGAATCATACTAACTGTGTGACCCTGGGAAATGTCACTTCACATCTACTTAGGCAACTCGAAGGCTATAAGTTTCAGAGCAAGGGCTGACCAGAGTTGGTGGAGAGTTTCCTTACCTGGGAGTTCCCTATATCAATGAAGTCACAGGTCCCCTATCACTATATGCTAAGTGTCCAATAAGGGGAATGGACAGTAAGTAAATTGCCAAAAGAGGGCAGGGGTAGGGAAGATTACTACCCCGTCTATATTCTGAACTGGGGTGGCCCAGAAGTTCTTGCAAGGAGATGGAATATGCATGTCCAGAGTTCATGCTCTTCTGCTCATAGAAAGTTAAAGTTGTTAGCATCTTAGTACAACAGGATCACAGATTTGGAGTTGAGGAGTCTTCCATGGCCTGTCTAGTCATTTACAGATGAGGAAACTGAGGCCAGGGAGGGCATGGGATAAGAGATCGAGGGCTATGGAGGAGCTCAAAAGCCATTTACTTCCAAACTGTTCATTTTATAGAGAAGGAAATGGAAAACCATAGAGACTAGGTAGCTTGCTTGTGGTCACATAGCTAGTGAGGAAACTCCAAAGGCATCTAGTCCAACCTTTAGCACATGCATGAATTCGTTCCAGAAGGGATTAAGGTAATATATCAGTAGTGGGGTTTTAAAGAACTGAATACCAGCTTCCTTATTTTCTCTCCCTGTATTTACTGTGGTTTGGCAGCTGGGAATCACTCCTTATTTCCCTGCATCCGCACAGCTTTGTGATTATTTACTTGTGTTTACATAAAGACATTAGCAGAAAAAGGGAAGGATTAGCCAAACTCTGCTCTATCCTTCATAATGCCTTGGATTTTTCCAAAGAAGATACTCAAAGAGATCTTTCTTCAGCCCCAAGAAGGTCTAATACAGTGCAAAGTCAAACTGCCTCTCCTGGCTAGCAGAGCTAAGTGTAAATATTCCCTGTTTAAATCTTCCTGCCTCTCCCCAGCCCCGCTTTACTCAAGATTGATTTCTCCCTGAAGGAGACATTAGGATGGAGTCACTTGGCTATTTTTCTGGCCCGGGGTTAACTTTATAACACCTTAAAGATACTTTTTAGAACTCTTTCTGATAACTCTTTTTAGAGAAAGAAAAATTAGAAAGGTAAATTGTCTTAATAGAGGCAGTGCAAAGAACCGATAGAGATCTGGCCACAAAACTAGGAAGACCTGGGTGCGAACCTATCCTCTAACACATCCTTACTATGTGACTCTGGGCAAGTTACAACCTCTGAGTGCCCCCAGGCACCTCTTAGAGACCCTAATTTGCAAAGAAGGTGCAGACCTGTATTGGTAGAGAGAGTTTCCAATGCCTAGGAAACCACAGATCTCGTCCCTAGCACTAAAAGTAATCATACAACACTATTCCCCTCCATGAATTCCATACACAACCACACTGGAGTCCTGCTGGCTGCCCCCAGTACTCATCTCTCATCTCCCATCACTGTGACTTTGCTCATGCTGTCTCTAGCCCCACCACCAATCACAGATCTACAGCTGGGAAAAACCCCCAGAGGACAACCAGCTCCACCCCCTCATTTTACAGATAAGGAAACTGAGACCTGGAAAGGCTAGGTCACTTGCTTAAAATCACACAGATTATAAATATTGGAGGCTAGAAGTGAACCAAGGTCATTCTGACTTGGAGGCTGGGTCTCCATTCACTATACCAGGCTTCCCTCTACATCATAGACACAATAAATGTTTGTTGACCCAAAGGGAACTAATAGATGAGTCTGGAAAAGAATAAGACTGGTTAAATAAAGATCGCCTAAGAAACACATCAGAGTCAACCTCAAAGAGTTTCCCTATCCTGGTGCCAGTGGTGTCTTCCTCTTTTTAATTCCCACTGTGCAATTTAACCATTCATAGGTGGTCTTGGTCTCTAGTACTGAACTGACCGATTGAATAAATGCATGAATGAATGCATGCATGCATGCATGAATGAATGCATGAATGAATGAATGAATGAATGCCTCTTGGTTCCTCTAGCATTGTACTAAACTCTGATTTACCAGTATTATTTAATTATATTTCTTCTCTCCCCAGGGGGATTGTAAACTCCTTGAAGGAAAAGATTCTCTCTTGTTCAGCATTAATCCCCCAGCAAATCTTGCCCCAAGGAGCCGGTATGAATATTGTTTGCCAGTCACGTGAATTGTTGCGGGCGGCAACTCCAGTTGTAGTGAATAGAAAACCAGTCTGAGAGTCAGGAAGACCTGGGTTCAAATCCTGCTTCTGGCATTTTATGGCCCTGGGCAAGTTCCTTAACATCTCAGTACCTCCAGATAACTCTCTATAAATCTCTAAGTTACAGAGAAGGTGGTAATAGGCATTGGTAAAGGGAGTTTCCTCACTGGGAAATCTCTTATACTAAGGAAATCATAAGTCTGATCCCTCTTTAAAAAATTAACTGGTAACTGAACATTTTCCCTTAAGACCTGGGTTCAAATCCTGCCTCTGATATTTGCTAGCTTTGTGACCACAGACAAGTTAATTAATAATAATAGCTAATAGCTAATATTTATATAGCACCTACTACATGACAGACACTGTGCTAAGTGCTTTACATATATTAACTCATTTGATTCTCACAACAATCCTGGAAGGTAGGTGCTGTACAGTTGAGGAAACTGAGGCAAATAGGTTAAATGAGCTGCCCAGGTTCACGTAGCTAGTAAATATCTGAGTCAGGATTTGAATTCACTTCTTCCTGATTCTAAGCCCTGACTCAATCTGCTCTACCCACTATACCACTTAGTTGCTTCTAACTTCTTAGACCATCAGTTTCTTCATCTCTTAAAAGGAAACAATACCCAAAGTAATTACATCACAAGGTTGTTGTGAGATTCAAAGTAAATATTTTATATAAAGCAAGAGCTATATAAATACAATAATTGTATTATTATTACTCTGCAACACATCCTTGCTATTCTCTGAATAGGTTAATGAAGGAACTCTAGGCAGAGTATCAGAAAACTTGGGTTCTAGTCCTGGCTCTGCCACATTTGATCTTATACAAATCATGTAAATCTTCTGAACCTCAGTTTCCTTGTCAGTAAAAAGGGATAGTAATAGCCAGGCCTTTAATTCCTCATTAGTAAGATGAGGGGGTTAAACTAGATTTCTCAGACACCCCCCTTTCTAATTTAACATTTTTTGATTATCTGAGTCTCAGGAATACTCAGATTAAAATCCTGCCTTTGATGTCAATTAACTGTGTGACCATGGGCATATCATTGTAAGATGAGGATAATAATACCAGCCAGATCTGGCACCCAGGGCTGCTGAATGAATGAAAAAAGCTTTAATTAAGAGTTTATTTTATGCCAAGCTCTGTGCTTAGCACTGGAGATAGAAATAGAAAAATTGAGTTTTTACTCTCAAGAAGTTCACATTCTAATTGATGGAGACGACAACATAAAAGAAAGTTCAGCTGCCTGATAGATGGAAAGGCCCAAGAGTTCTAAGGGTACAGCAGGAGGGTAGGTGGAAAGGTTAACTTTAAGGGTCCTTAGGCTACATCAGTAGGTCAGACCACACAAGTTATTAGTGTCAGAGTTGGGAAGTGAATTCGGGGCCATGCTGTGGGTCTGGAGGGTGTGGAGGAAGGGCAGATGGTAAGGTCATTTTGTTGTTGTGAGACTCAAGTTCAATGATGTAGACAAAGTGCTTGGAAAATTTTAAAGCACCATATGTCAGTGAATATGGGGACAATTGTGAAAAACACTTTCAAAACTGTAGAGTACTGCATAAACATAAGGCTTCTGTATTCCCATCTCCCTGCTGAGATGCCCATTGTCTATTTTTGCACAATGAACATTGCCGTGAATTACTTTGCCTCAGTAGTCAGCTAGGAAAGAAAAGAAAGCTGACCTCACTCTCCCTTGATCCTCCCCATCATCACCCCCCACTGCTTCAGATGGAGAAGTACTCTAGTCACTGACAGCTAGATGAAAAGCAATTCCTATTTTATCTTCAAGCCTGGAACGCTAGAGATGTCAATATGTTTCCCAATCTCATTATTAACAAAGCTCAGGCAGATCTGTAGATAATCCAATGGGTCCCTGCTCTCTGGCACAAAAAAAAAAAAAAAGAGAAGCTCCGTTTTCAGGCCTCCACTGGGACTTTGTACTACATTTGGATGTGATATATCACACATAGTAGGAAGAGAGAAACTCAATTATAACCAGCCTCCCTTTCCACTATAAATCCTTGAACAGGACCCCAAAGCTCCAGGGATTCCATGAATCTATCTTCTAATTCTGGTATGTTGCTCATCCTTCATTTTCAGAGAGACCAAAGGCATCATAGGGTGATGTCTTCACTTTCCAATGAATTGGATTTAAGTGAGGCAGAGTCTCACAATCATCAGCTTCACTCTCATTTCCAGAGTCATCAAAGTCCAGTGGCAGGACAAAGTCAAGACGATGGGCCATAGGGTTCATGACCGTGGTTACAGAAGGCCTTGAACCTGAAGGAGGTCCAGTTACTCACCAATGGGACAATATGCTCTTGGCCATTGAGTGTACTGTATGTGTGAGGGTTCCATTCTTTCCCAGGAGTCCCTGCCACCCTCAGATACAGATTATGTCTTAGAACCAACTTTTCAGGCACATATCTATTCTCAGAATACCCTGAAGTCAGCTCCCATCAATGGCTACTACATGCATGGAGGGCAGAGGATTGTCACTTTGTCATTGTGCCTAGTATAGTGCCTTGCATTTGGCATTCATTTAATGAATGCTTTATGGATAACCGATTGATTTATTGGCCCATACTTATATGAGTGTGGAGGAGTAGGAGCAGTCAAAAAGAGGTATGCCGGGGCAGAGCCAATATGGCAGAGTAAAAATAGTGACTTGCTTGAGCTCTCCCCCAAGCCCCTCCAAATACCTGCAAAAAATGGCTCTCAACAAATTCTACAGCAGCAGAACCCACACAAAGACACAGTGAAACTAATTTCCAGCCCAAGACAACCTGGAAGGTTGGTAGGAAGGGTCTGTTGCAATGGGCTGGGAGAGGAGCACAGTTCAGCATGGGCCATGCCAGCAAAGATGGGGCCCAGCAAACCCAGAGCAGGCCTCAAGGGTCTGAATCTTGGGAAGCTGTTTCCAGACTTCTCAACCCACAAATGCCAAAGACAACTTAGAAGGTCAGTAGGAAAGGTCTGTGGACCACGGTGAGAGAGGAACTTGGTCCAGCTCCAGTTCTGGCATAGCCCCAGGGTGGTGGCTGCTTCTGGAGCTCTCATCTCAGCCCACAGATGGAGGGGGGGTCAAGCAGCTGATCAGACGGGGACTGCAGGGATCTCTTTGCTGGTGCTAAGGCAGGATTGTCTTGTTTTACCTGTGCTTGGATCTGGGTCACAGTGGGGGTCCTGGGACCAGGAGGAGCACTGGCATGGTGGAGCTTATAGTGGTGGATGGAGAGGGAATTCTCACAGTTCCAAGGCAGAAAAGAGAGCTTGTGGACACTCACAGACCAGAGTCCAGGTCAGAAAAGGAGTAAACACCTTGCCCCTAATCATACCACCTTGGAAGAACTGAAAATTTACAGGTCCCTAGAAGTACCTCTGAAAACAGCTACACAAAACCCCCAAAGTTTGCGACAGTACATTCTCCACACTGGAAGCAGATCCCTACTTAACAAAGAATTTAAAACTCAAGTAATTGGCTGGGAAAATGAGCAAACTGTGCAAAAAAAAAGTCAGACCATAGAATCTTACTTTGGTGACAAAGAAGATCAAAACATACAACCAAAAGAAGACAACAAAGTCAAAGCTCCTACATAGAAAGCCTCCAAGAAAGATATGAATCAGTCCCAGGTCATGGAAGAGCTCAAAAGGGATTTTGAGAAGCAAGTAAGAGAAGTAGAGGAAAAACTGGGAAGAGAAATGAGAGTGATGCAAGAAAATCATGAAAAACAAGTCAACAGCTTGCTAAAGGAGACCCCAAAAAAATACTGAAGAAAATAACACTTTAAAAAATAGACTAACCTAATTGGCAAAAATGGTCCAAAAAGCTAATAAGGAGAAGAATGCCTTAAAAACCAGAATTGGCCAAACGGAAAAGGAAGTCCAAAAACTTGCTGAAGAAAATACTTCCTTAAAAATTAGAATGGAGCAAATGGAAGCTAATGACTTTATAAGAAATCAAAAAATTGTAAAGCAAAACCAAAAGAATGAAAAAATAGAAGACAGTGTGAAATATCTCATTGGAAAAACAACTGACTTGGAAAATAGATCCAGGAGAGATAATTTAAAAATTATTGGACTGTCTGAAAGCCATGATCAAAAAAAGAACTTAGATATCATCTTTCAAGAAATTATCAAGGAAAACTGCCCTGATATTTTAGAACCAGAGGGTAAAATAGAAATGGAAAGAATTCACCAATCACCTCCTGAAAGAGATCCCCAAAGGAAAACTCCTAAGAATAGTATAGCCAAATTCCAGAGTTCCCAGGTCAAGGAGAAAATATTGCAAGCAGCCAGAAAGAAACAATTCAAGTATTGTGGAAACACAATCAGAATAACACAAGATTTAGCCATTCTATGTTAAGGGACCAGAGGGCTTGGAATAAAGTATTCCAGAGGTCAAAGGAGATAGGATTACAACCAAGAATCACCTACCCAGCAAAACTGACTATAATCCTTCAGGGGGGAAAAATGGACATTCAGTGAAATAGAGGACTTTCAAGCATTCTTGATGAAAAGACCAGAGCTGAATAGAAAATATGACTTTCAAATACAAGACCCAGGAGAAGCATGAAAAGTTAAACAGGAAAGAGAAATCATAAGGGGCTTATTGAAGTTGAACTGTTTACATTCCTACATGGAAAGATGATATTTGGATTTTTTTATTATTATTTGGGGGGGGGCTAGGCAATGGGGTTAAGTGACTTGCCCAGGGTCACACAGCTAGTAAGTGTTATGTGTCTGAGGCCGGATTTGAACTCAGGTCCTCCTGAATCCAGGGCCAGTGCTCTATCCACTGTGCCACCTAGCTGCCCCAAAAGATGATATTTGTAACTCATAAGACCTTTGTCAGTATTAGGGTAGTTAGAAGGAAAAAATATATGTACAGTTAGACAGATAGAGGGCACAGGGTGAGTTGAAGATGAAGGGGTGATATCTAAAAAATAAAATTAAGGGGTGAGAGAAGATTATGCTGGGAGAAGGAGAAAGGGGGAGGTAGAATGGGGTAAATTATCTTACATAAAACTGACAAGAAAAAGCTTTTACAGTGGAGGGGAAGTGGGGGAAGGTGAGAGGGAATGAATGAATCTTATTCTCACTGGATTTGGCTTACACATTCAATTAGGTATGGAAATCTATCTTACCCTACAGGAAAATAGGGGAAAAGGGAATAAAGGGCATGGGGGATGATAGAGGGGAGGGCAGATTGTGGGAGGGGGTAATCAGAAGCAAATACTTCTGAGGAAGGACAGGGTCAAAAGAGAGAACAGAATAAATGGGGGGTGGGAGAGGATGAAGGGAAATATAATTAGTTTTTCACAACATAACTATGATAGAAGGGTTTTTGCATGACTACACATGTATAACCTACATCGAGTTGCTTACCTTCTTAATGAGGGTGGGTGGGGTGGGAGGGAGGGAGAGAATTTGGAGCCCAAAGGTTTAAAAACATATGTTAGAAATTGTTTTTAGGGGTAGCTAGATGGCACAGTGGATAGAGTACCAGCCCTGGATTCAGGAAGACCTGAGTTCAGATCTGGCCTCAGATACTTGACACTAGCTGTGTGACCCTGGGTAAGTCATTTAACTTCGATTGCCTCACCAAAAAGCAACAAAAAAAAAAGAGAAGATTTTTTTAAAAATTGTTTTTACACACAACTGGGAAATAAGATATACAAGCAATGGAGTATAGAAATCTATCCTGCCCTACAGGAAAATAGAAGGGGAAAGGGATGGGGGGGTGATAGAAGGGAGGGCAGATTAGGGGAAGGGGTATTCAGAATGCATGCCATCTTGGGGTGGGGGTAGGGATGAGGTGAGGAGAAAATTTAGAATTCAAAATCTAGTGGAAGTGAATGTTGAAACTAAAACTAATTAATCAATTGATTTTTTTTTTAAAAAAAAGAGGTATGCCAGGCCCTTCCCATGACCATGAAGTTAGCCTAAAAAAAGAAATCATTGGGTGGGGGTAGGGTGGGGAGAAGAAATCTTTGTATCATATATCTTTGATAAAGGTCTACTATTCAATATGTATAGGGAACTAATACAAAGATATTAAGCCACGAGCCATTAGGCAGCTGGTGGCATAGTGGATAGAGTGCAGAATTTGGAACGAGGAAGGCTTGAGTTTGACTCCTGCCTTAGACACTCAAAAAGTATATGACCTTGGTAAGTCACTTAATCAGAAAGGTCAGCCTCAGTTAACTCATCTATAAAATGGGGATAATAATAGCACCTAAGTCACAGGGTTGCTATGAGGATCAGATGAAATAACATACGTAAAATGTTTTGCAAAGCTTAAAGCACTATATAAATGATAGCTATAATGAGAATAACAATTATCACATTATATTAATATTATATGTGATATTATATTAATAATATAATAATTAAATTACTATAGTTACTATTATTTCCCAATGAATGAGTAGCATATTAACAAACTGTTCTTGAAAAAAGAATTGTAAACTATTAATAACATGTGAAAGAATGACCCAAGTTACTAATAACAAAAGAGATACAAATCAAATCAGTCCTTGCCTTCAAGGAGCTTATATTCTGATAGGAGAGATAACATGGGTACAGATATACATACATATATATTTATATATATATGTACATATATACATACATACGTATACATATATACACATACACACACACATATATATATACAAAGTAACTTTTATATGCGGGGAAGATATATACAAAGTAATTTTTAGGGAGGAACAGCTAGGTGGCACAGTGGATAGAGCACTGGCCCTGAAGTCAGGAGGACCTGAGTTCAAATCCGACCTCAGACCAAACACTTGACACTTACTAACTGTGTGACCCTGGGCAGGTCACTTAACCCCAATTGCCTTAAAAATTTTCTAAAAATTCTTTAAAAAAAAAGTAATTTTTATATACACAACTCTGAGATTGTACATTGCATCCAGTTAATTGGTAAAGATAACAAAAAATAGAATTAGTCAACGTTGGAGAGGTTATGGGAAGATATTTATGCCACCGATACACTGTCAAAGGAGCTGTGGAAAGCAAGCTAGAATTATCCTAAGAAAAAGACTAAAATAGCCAATCTCTCAGGGACCGTCTTGTTAGGTGTATACCCCAAGGAGGTCAAAGACAGAATAGGGAGTCTTATGCATGCCAAAATGTTTATAACACTAATTTTCATAGTAGCAAAAACTCAGAAGAAAGTATATGCCCAGTGAGTGGAGAATGACTGAAACAAATTGTAGCATATGAATGGAATGGAATATACCTATAATGGAATGACTCTGTAAGAAACAGTGAGTAGTAATACAGAGAAGTGTTGGAAGATTTACACATATTGATGCAGAGGGAAGTAGGCAAAACAAGGAAAATAATATACACAATGACTACAATGATGGAAATGGAAAGAATTCTCTCTCCCAAACGAAATAAAAAACTAAAAGCTTTGTAATTATAATCCAGCCTGACCTTGAAGAAGAGCTATGAAAAGGCATCTCCCTTCCTTCTCTGCAGAGGTGGGGGACTATGGGTATGAAATACCGCATATGATGTCAGGCTTGATTGGTGAGTTGATTAGTTTTGCAGAACCATTTTTTTCTCTTTGTTTTTATTCTTTATTAAAGGGGATGTCCCAGTGGGAGGGAGGGGGGAAGGGAAGGGAACGTAAAAACAAAAGATAATAAAAATCCTTTCTAAAAAGAATGATAGGTCAAACCCCAAATGAATGTTTCAAACATCAAACAGAAGAATTTGTATTTTGTGCTAGAGGCATAGGGAGCCAAAGAAGCCTCTTGAGCAGGGGAGCAATATTGCCATCTTTGTTAAATTGCTCTTAGACAGGAAGAGGCATTTCTCTAAGACTCAAATGAAAGTTAACACACCCCAGGAAGCAAAAATGATCCAGTCTAGGAGTTGTTATTTCGGTCTTTGCCTGAACAGATGGGCTATATCGAAAGAAATGCAAACACCTTATATTTATTCTTTGCACACTGAGCACATTGATATTAATATGCAAATGCATTTTAGTGACATTGGAACCACCTCGTCTTAGAGGTAAATACTGTTTTTGTTTTTGTTGAGCAATAAAAAATATGGGAATCGCTAGTCATTAAAATAAAAAAGTAGATAAATAACTGTGATAATTACCACATTTTCCTCTTCAGAGGAAAGAGCAATACTGTACATGTAGCCATTTTCCATAAATACAGAAAATCAGTAATTATCACCGGACCTATTCATTATTTATCTCCAGCACCAATTTCACTTTAGGGAACACCATTTATTGTTTTGAATATGAATTTTGAAAGAGCGGGCCAAACTCCTCATTAGGCTAGGGATGAGTCTGTCCTTGGATCACCATAGAACAAAGATGAAGGCTGGATTGGGGAGTTCCGTCCTTCATGCCCCCCAGAAAAAGAAGTCTGAAAAGAAAAAACTCCACGTGGAAAAACCCAGCTTGTGCTTCTGCCTGTCAGCCAAGAGCCAATGTCAGTTGGGAGATCTAATTAATAAACATGTCATTTATAACCTGTCTGAAAGGTATTTTTTTTTTTTGCCTCTCAGACCACAGTACCCCTTTCATATCTAACCTGGATTGAACTGCAGACTTCTCAGAAGGCAAGGCACAGTCAAATGGAAAACAAATTCCTCTGTATTAGAATGGGACCATTTGTGAGGCCTTATGTCCCAAGCCCCGAAACATTTATTTGCTTAAAAATGGATAAAGTTAGTCTCACATATAATACTAGCAAAGAGCAGCTCTTACCATGAGGCTAGTGGGTACATCACCAGCTGTCTATCCATCTTTTCCACTGATCCTCTGGGATAGTGGAATCTCAATCCCAGTTAGTATAAGGAGGGGTGGGGTGGGGAGGAGAGAGCAGAGATTCTGACATTCCAGCCTTCTCCCTAAGTCAATAAGTATTTATTAAGCCCTTACTAAGTACCATACAAGTACAATCCTTGCCTGCAAGGAGCTTATATTCTGATAGGAGAGATAACATGGGTACAGATATAGATAGATAGATATAGATACACAAAGTAACTTTTATATGCAGAAAGATTATATCTATACATATATATATACATACACACACAAAGTAACTTTTATACACACAAATATATACAAAGTAACTTTTATGGGGGAAATATATACAAGTTATTTATATATATAAATATATGCAAAGTACCTTTTATATTAAAAGTAATTTTATTGAGAGTAATTAAGTTATTATTCAATGCCTTGCAGCAGAGAGTTGGCCTCCAAATTAAGAAGTCTTGGGTTCAAGGATATAAGTTCAGACACATACTAGCAGTGTAGTCCTAGGCAAGTCATTTAATCTCCATTTGCCTCAGTTTCCTCATCTGTAAAATGGGGATAAATAATATCTACCTCCCAAGATTGTTGTGAGGATCAAATGAGATAATATTTGTGAAGCACTTTGCAAAACTTAAAAGTACTATAAGAATACTAACTGCTATTATCATTATCATTCAGGTAATTTCTAGAAATAACTTCAAGTGATCTATAATTGTGACACCAACAACCTGCGCCCCAGACCTCAAGAGGATTTGTCCACTGAAAAGTTTATCTTTGAAAGTTTGAAAGTTTATCTGGAAAGAAATATCTGTTCCAGGGAATAGGTTTTTTCCAAATGTCTGAATGGCTTTGTCTTCTGGCTGTTGTCTATTGAAGGTAAGGCTAGAAACGCTGATATCAGGAGACTTTTCCATGGAAAACCCCTTTTAAAGAATCAGAAACAAACACCAGAAAAATTTCCTGTTAGCTCAATTCAACAATTATTTATTTAGTGTGTGTGCTGGGTATTCTGAGGGTTAAAAATAATAATAATAGCAATGCGTGGTCCCTGCCAATCCCTCCATCATCACCCTCCCCCTCAGAAACTTTGGGTCCTGGAATTTGAAGGGTAGGATCAGTTCTGAGTTAGACAATGTCTTTTGAGAATTACACCTGGAAGATTCAGGCTGAAACAGGTTTGTCACTAAGTCTTCAAAAAGAGGACAAAAGCTATCTCCCTCAAGCGGAGGAGGAATTTTAATTCAGTATTTTTTTTGAAAGGATAAGGATGATTATTTTAAGGAAACCGAGAACAAAAAAAAAAAGAATTTAACAATTTGGGTTTTTAAAAATCTCTTTGAACCTAAATACAACCAGTTGGTTTTTTTCTCTTTTCCACCCCACGATATTTATTTTACTCTAAAAAGCATTCCTAATGTCTTCATTTCCAAATGAAACCGCCCAACTCTCCAGAATTCCTTCTTGTAATGAAGAAAAAGTTAAAGAACACTGACAAAGTGAACCTAAGAGCATATAGAACATTCCACATCCACAGTCCCTCACCTCTCCATGGAGAGAAGAAAAGGATCCTCCACCCTTCATCACTTGGAACAGAGATTCATCCAGCTGGGATTCAAGTGGCTCTATGTCCACAGGAATCCCTCGAATTTTCTATATAACTGCTTTACTAGTCTCTGAGATTCAGCAGTAAGGAATTGACCAAGGAGACAAATGTCACCTCTCCTACACATGACAGGCAAACTGGAAGATGGTGACCCAGAAACCTGACGTCCTTACACTGAGGAAGTGTAGAAGAGGGGGGAGAGCCCTGGATTTGCATTTGGAAGAGCTGGGTTTGAATCCCAAATCTCTATGGGATCTTGAGGTCTTGTGATATTTTTTCCCCTCAGTATAACTAGAATAAGAAGTGGCCCAGAGTTCAAATCCTGCTCTTCACATTTACTAGCTGTGACCCTGAGTGAGTGACATAACCTCCCCATGCATCATCTGTAAAATGAGAGGGTTGAACTCATAGCCTCCAAGATTCCTCCTAACTCTAGGTTTATGATGTAATGGGCCATCTTAGAAACTCTTCTGTTGTGTTGAAATTTTGTTATGTTGAATATTTCTTAGAAAAGAAAATGCAAGGAATTTAGTCAGAGGATCAGCTCTTCCAGAAGTCTAGGTCCAATTCATATCATCTCTCCAACCCTTAGTTTTTTAACTGGGGTAAAAAATGGACATAAAAGCAATTATAGCACACACACGCACACACACACACCTTTCTCATAGTGTATTTGTGAGTAACAAAGAAAATAATGTATAGAAGGCACTTCGTGATCCACATAGCACAATATAAATGTCAGTCAACAAGTCAGTCAGTCAACATGCATTTATTAAGTGATTGTTGTGTGCCAGGCTCTGTGCTAAGCACTTGGGGATATGGAGAAGGGCAAATATCTGTTACTGTTATTTTAAGATTAGAGGTTGTGTTGGGTGGTGGATAGGGAGCAAGGTTGGTGGGGGTAGATGGGTCAGGAAGCTCAATTACCCTCCCAGTGCCCCAGGGAATGTTCAAAATGAATCATTGGCAGGGCAGAAACTGGCCTTCATTGGTAGTGGGAGCTTCCTTACCCTGAGCTCCCAATAAAAGAACAGTTCCGTAGACAACAATAAAAACATGTGGCTATAACTGGAGGGCTTGGCAAGACTTTAAATATTTTGATCTCTAAGAAGGTAAATATTGTGTAATGTTTCTTATTATTCTTATTCATTTGCTCAACAAATCACTTCTTAAGTAAAATTACGGTCCTCTGAGTCAGAAGTAACCAACAGGCTTCAAATCTGTCTGTGAGTTAGGGGGAAGTCTACCCCAAGTGTATGAAGAAGGGGCATGTGAGAACACTTTGTTCCAATGGCCAGGAAGGCAGCTGAAACAGATGCTGTGGAGTGCCTGGAGCTCGGGGAGACATGGGAGACACCAAGGTCATCCCTGAATCCCAGTTGTCTTGACTTTTGCCTTGCCACTGGACTTTGATGACTCTGGAAGAGAGAGTGAGGCTGACGACTTTGCACAACTCTGCCTCAATTAAATCCAATTTATGGGCAAGTCAAGAACACAATAGTCCATCATGTCATTGGTCCTCTTCAAAAATGAGGGATGAACAACAAAATGATGGTAAACCGGTATAGTGCTTTCTGCAATAATAATTTTTAAAAATCTAATTGACTTTGGTCTGAGAGGATAGCAGTCAACATGGAGTCATGAGTCAGTGAGGTTACTTCAGAGACAAGAAGACCCGGGTTCAGGTTCTGTTTCTGACATCTACTGACTATGTGACCAGGAGCAAGTCCCATAATTTCTCAGTTCATCAGGAAACTCTCCAGCAGAGGCAGTGTCTATCTGTCATTGCTAGAGGAATTTCCCCATCAGTATCATTCTTTGTATTTATATCCCCAGTGTAAGCACAGTGTCTGACACGTAGTAGGACACTACTAATAAGTGCTTGTTAATCACCAAAAAAACTTATTAAGAAGCAGTGAGCCTCCCGTCTTCCAGGGGGGAAGTGGTAGACAGCAGGTCCCAAACGAGGCATTTATTGTCAGAAATGGCCAATGTATCTATTTGTTTTGTTGGACTCTCTTCGTTTGGAAGATCAGTTAATCAACGAGCATTTGCTGAGTGTTTACTACTGTGCTGAGCACTGTGCTAGGCCCTCTGGATACAAAGAAAAGGCAAAAACACTCCCTGCCCTCAAGGAGCTTATAATCTAAGGAAATAACAAGCACATATGTCTACTCTTGTAGACAAGGATTCTATTGTGAAAGCGGAAGAGGGAAGATATTGATAATTAAATCAATTTTTTTTAAATTCCATAGAGTATTATTTGAAAAAAAAAATTAAATTACCTACTAAAATGAGAAGTGTATTCAACTGATATTGATATAATCAGATCTTGGAAAGTACTTCTTAAGAAAGCCAAGGAGAGAGAGATTTCTTTCTTTCTTCTTTCTATTTTCCCTCTCTTCTCTCTCTCTCTGTCTCTGTCTCTGTCTCTGTCTCTCTCTCTCTCTCTCTGTCTGTCTGTCTCTCTCTCTCTCTCTCTCCCTCTCTCTCTCTCTCTCTCTCTCTCTTTCTCTCCTGTTCTAAAATTAAAGACTAGTTCCCAAATGGTTCCTGTCATTTCTCCAGCCTCCCAAATCTGACCCCAATCCAATCCATCACGGCCCAACTCACCACTGCAGTGACCAGATAGGCTTGAACAGAGAAAAATGGTCTGTTTCAGTATTAATACACTGGGGTCTTGAAGCTAGCTTGGAGAAAACCACACCATGGGCCTTTCTAACTTGAAAACTGGAAGACAGAGTCCTGCCAACAGAGTTCTGAACTCAGAGGACACTGTGCCCCCGAAATCCTCACAAATGAGTATAGATGGAGGTAGGAGAGAGAGAGGGGCAGGGAACAAACAGCCCGTGTTTTACTACTTTGGACAGATATTTAACAAGTAATAGCTGAGAGCTTCCAGAAACACTGTAGTCAATAAGCATTTATTTTAGGGAATGAGATGGTGCAGTGGGTAGAGTGCTGGGCCTGGAGTCAGGAAGATCTGAGTTCAAATCTCCCAAAGAGGTTAAGGACCAAAAATGTGCATTGTTAAAAGTCTGAGGGCAGCTAGGTGGCATAGTGGATAGAGTGCCAGGCCTGGAGTCAGGAAGACCTGAGTTCAAATCCAGCCTCAAACACTTACTAGCTAGGTGACCCTGGGCAAGTCACTTAATCCTGTTTGCCTCAGTTTCCTCATCTGTAAAATGAGTTGGAGAAGGAAATGGCAAACCATTCCAGTATCTTTGCCAAGAAAACCCCTAATGTGGTCATGAAGAGTTGAAAATAACTGAACAACAACCAAAATGCACTAGGCATCGTGCTAAAGCACTGTAGATACAGAGAAAGACAAAAGCAGTCCCTGCTCTCAAGAAACTCAGTCTCTCAGATAAACCTGGAAAGACTTACATGAACTGATGCAAAGTGAAATGAGCAGAACTAGGAGAACATTGTATACAGTAACAGCAGTATTGTAGGATGATCAACGATGAAAGACTTAGCTATTCTCAGCAATACAATGATCCAAGATGATTCTGAAGGACTAATGATGAAAAAAATGCTAGCCATCCCCAGAGAAAGAACTGATGGAGTCTTAATGCAGATCCAAGCAGACTTTTTCTTTTTTTATTTTTCTTGGGGGTTTTTTGTCTGTGTTTTCTTTTGCAGCAGGACTTAGATGGAAATATGTTTTGCATGACTGCACATGCATCAAGTATATCAAATTGCTTACCTTCTCAATGAAGAGCAGAGGGAAGGGAGGGAGAGAATTTAGAACTCAAAAATGGGAGGAAATAAATGTTAAAATTGTTTTTACATGCAAGTGAGGGGAAATAAAATATCAAATTTTTAAAAAGAAGCTCACAGTCTGCTACTGGGCGATTACATCAGATTAAAATAGATGGCAAGATCTGCTAAGAACCAAAAAATGTCCCCAAATGGAATGTGCTGACTGAGCCAGGAAATAGTGAGTTCTCCATTACACGTTATATCTTTCAAGCAGAGGCTGAATGATAAACTAGGCAAGGGATAGACAGTGGTATCATGGAAATAACCTTTGATTTGGAGTCAAATGTTCAAATCTGGCCTCTGCCACTTACTATCTGTGTGACCTTGAGCAAGACTGCCTTCTTAGGGATCACTTGTCTCATCTGTAAAATTAGATGTTTACATGATGTTTACATTAGATGTTTACACATGCATCTGAGCTTGCTTCCAGCTTTGAATCTATGTGTCCATGATGGTCAGGGGATTCATGCTTCAGGCAGGGTTTGGGCTACAAGACCTCAGCATCCCCTTGCAGCTCTGAGACTATTATTAGCTATGTGTCCAATATCACTTTCAAGGTACTTTTTGGTATCCTTGCCTTTCTTTTAAGAAAAAAACGCCTTGATGTATTTTGTTTTTATATCATCTTCATTTCCAAGTAGGCTCCTCCTCCCTCCCCTCCCTTTTCCCAGGGCTGTTGAGAAAATTAAATGAAATATTTGTGAAGTGCTTACTATAGTGTCTGGCACACAGTAAGTGCTATATTAATGTTTCTTCCCTTCCTTTCTCTTGTAACAAAGGATAAAGAGAAAGGAAGAGGAGAGGAAGAAAAGAGGAAGAGAGTAAAAGAAGGAGGGAGGGAGGGGAAAAGGGAAGGAGAGAGAGAGAAAGAGGGAGAGACAGAAAGAGAGAGGGAGGGGTAGACAGGGAGAGAGAGGGCAGGAGGGAGAGAGAGAGAGGAAAGGTGGGAGAGGGAGATTGGGAGGGATGATACAGAGAGAGAGGTAGGGACAGAAGGAGGAAGGGAGTGAGAGATAGAGAGAAGGGGGAAGGGAGAGAAAGAGGGAGAAGGAAAGAAAGTAATGGAAAGGGAGAGAGAGAAAGGAAGAAAGGAAGGAAGGAAGGAAAGAAGGAAAGAAAGAAGGAAGGAAAAAGGAAGGAAAGAAGGAGGATATCCTCAGATTTCATCACCAGTCTCAGCTCCCAAGCTTCAGCAATCTGACACTGCTCTTACAGGGTTTATTCATTTGTCTGTGTGTTCAGTTATCTGTGCTTGCTTATACTATAAAAT
This sequence comes from Vombatus ursinus, assembly GCF_900497805.2. Classification (NCBI taxonomy): domain Eukaryota; kingdom Metazoa; phylum Chordata; class Mammalia; order Diprotodontia; family Vombatidae; genus Vombatus; species Vombatus ursinus. The sequence continues at coordinate 11,809,411 of NW_020943070.1, forward strand.
CATATCTCTAGAAGGTACCTCAGAGACAATTGCATCCAACTCTCACATCTTACAGATGAGGAAACTGAGGCATAGAGAACTTAAGTGATTTGCCCCAGTCATCCAGTAGAAAGCCTCAGAAGGGGGATTTGAACCCAGGTCCTCGGACCAGAGAGCCAGAGCTCTTTTTACTGCACTGCTATAATTCCATAGTTTCAGGATCCAACTGAGGTGGATGGTCCTTCCACTGGTACAGATTGCAGCACATCTACACCTAACCCTGGGCTCTTCTCATCTGTGGCCTCCCACCAATCCTGTCCAGAGGACCTACCCAATGCACTGGATTTGTCCCTCTAGGTCTTTATCTTTTCTTCTAATGAGTTGCTGATTTTTATCTCTGCTATAACCAATCAACATTCTGACTGTGCCCAGATGACTGGTTTAGAATGCAGGCTCCCTGAGGGGAGCCTGACTGCCCAATGAAATGATAGCTCTCTAATTTTGTTGTTGTGGCTTAGTCGTTTCAATCGTGTCCAACTCATCATGACCCCTTTTTTGGGATTTTCTTGGCAAAGATACTTGAATGATTTGCCATTTTCTTCTCCAGCTCATTTTACAGATGAGCGAACTGCGGCAAATAGAGTGAAGTGACTTGCCCAGGGTCACATAGCTAGTAAGTGTCTGAGGGCTAGATTTGAACTCAGGTCTTCCTGACTATAGGGCTGGCGCTTTGTCCACTGCACCACCTAGCTGCCCATTTGACCTAAACCTTGAAGGAAAACAAGGATTCCAATAAGTGGAAATGAAGAGGAAGTGCATTACAGGCAAGAAATGGGTTTCTTCTCAGTAATGCAAGGATCTAAGAAAACTCCAAAAGACTCATGACAGAAAATGCTATCCACATCCAGAAAAAGAACTATGGAGTCTGAATGCAGATCAAAGCAGACTATCTCTCCTCTCTTCTCCTCTCCTCTCCTCTCCCCTCCCCTCCCCTCCCCTCCCCTTTTTCTCGTTGGTTTCTTCTTTCTTGTGGTTGCTCCCATTGGTTCTAAGTCTTTACCACGTGACTAATGTGAAAATATGTTTAATGTGAATGTACATGCAGAACCTATATCAGAATGCATGCTGTCTTGTGGTGGGGAAGGGAGGGAGGGGGAGATAATTTGGAACTCAAAATCTTATAGAAGTGCATGTTGAAAACTAAAAATTAATTAATATTTTAAAAAAAGAAATGTGGTGTTGAATTTGGGAAACAGCTAGTCATCCTGTTTCATTAAAATAAGAATTCCTCCAGTGCTGTAAAAGGTATTTTAGAGTCAAATTGAGGAAAGCCTTCAATACCAAGCTAAGGAATTTATATTTCATCCTGTAGGTCAGGAAGAATTTTTTGACAAAGGGGTGATATGCTCATGCCTAATGCTTAATGAGTAGGGGGATCACACAATCAGACCTGTGCTTTGGGAAAATCACTTTGGTGGCTGTGTGGAAGATGAACTAGATTGGGAAGAGGGTTGAGATAGAGTGTCCAAATAGAAGGCTCTGGAAATAGTGAGAATAAGAGCAGAAAGAGGAGGAAGAGAAAATGAGTCCACAGAAAAATTCGTTTTGGTAGCCGTGTGGAGAGTGGGTTAGAGAGGAGATATTCTAGGTCTCTGATTTGAAGGCACATCACTTTCTCCTTCTGAAACTGGCTTCTGATCTCACCTGGTTGGAGCAGAGAGGATTGATTACATACAATCTCTTAGATCATATAGTCCAGCTATATGAGAGGTTTCTAACCATAGCATACCAATGGCCTCTTCTTGAAATGCATGAGACTTCCCCCAGGAGAACCACTAATAATGTTTAGTGGGTACTTTTGGTACATATGTGGAAACTGAGAATGTGATATGATTCCCTGGACCCTTTCCTACCTGTTCTCTATAACTGAGGGAGAAGAGAAGAATGTGAGATTTCATTGGCATATGGACCTGCCCAGTGAGGTAACTCCCTTTACCAGTGCAGGTCAGCATCTCTTCCAGAATTCCCTAGAGCATTGGCATCAAACTAAAACAGACCCAGGGGCTGCTACATGAGAATCCCTGCAGGCCATATATTGACTTAGAAAACCACATGGGTTTATGTATTTCTTCTTTAAAAATTAATACATCAACATTTCAAAATCAGATAGGAACTACATTTGGATCTCGTTTGGGCTGCACTCGGTGGTGTTATGAGCCACTGAGGGGTAAAATGATTTACCCAGAATCCTCCAGCCAGAGTCAATCAGAGGTGAGACTCAAACCAAGGTTTTCCTCACTTTGAGGACCTCTCTCTATAGATAGGTATAGATATATAGATATACACACATATACATATATCCACACACACACACATACACACACGTATGTGTATCATTATATCTCCCTGCTCCCTGATCCTACCATCTCCTTAACAAAAGATTAATCATCTCTTTCCTCCACTAGCTCTAAGGTTTAAACACACTCTGAAGCCCATTTTGGTAAATTTATACTAAGGTGTACATGCCTGATATCTGAGATCCTTTTCAGAGACCAGGGTTTGAAAGGTAGGTCCCCCGGGTCCCTGGAGGCATGACAGGAGACAGTGAATAATGTATCAGGCCATCTGAGCCCTACAACAGCCACGCAAAGGAAGTACTACCCAGGATTATTATCACCCCCATTTTAATAGATGAAGAAATGGAGCCGAAAGAGTGTAAATGACTCACCGAAAAGCACACGGCCAGCAAGTATGGAAGGTGGCACCGGAACCAGATTTCACTTGTCTCTAAGCCTAGCACTTTCCCCCCTGCATGTTACATCTCCTCTCAGGAAAAGGATGCTGGCAGTGGAGAACTGTCAGAAAGGAGAGACTGAGTTAAGACAAGACCAAGGGCCCATGGCCCAATTTTCCCCAGTTTATATCCTAGCTGACAAACTGCTTTATAAATGGAGGCATTGTGGCATAATGATACTTCAGGATCAGATGACCTAATGTTGGGACCAAGACTAGACTAGGGTCACTAGTGACCCTAGGCAAATCATTTAACTTCTTAAAGTCCTAGTTTTTTCAACTGTAGAATCTTCAACTGTAGGATAATACCTGAAGTCCTCCTTCGGCCACTTACCCCTTATAAAACCTTGGGAAAAGTCACATAAGGCAGCTGAGTGGCACAGTGCGTTAGAATGTTGGCCCTATAAGCAGGGGACCCGAGTTCAAATCTGGCTGCAGACACTTACTAGTTGTATGACCCTAGGTGGGTCACTTCACCCTTTTGGCCTCAGTTTCCTCATCTATAAAATGAGCTGGAGAAGGAAATGGCAAACTACTCAAGTATCTTGGCCATGAAAACCTCAAATAGGGCCGTGAAGAGACACACAAACTAATTGACTAAACAATGACAACAAAGGTCACATAACCTCCAGACCTCAGTTTCCTCATCTGTGAGTTGAGGGATAAAGGGTCACTAAGGTTCCTTCCTGCTCTAAATCTGTCATCCTAAAATCTTGAGTGCTACTTTTGTTGTTGTTGCTATGGAGTGGTTTCCGACTCTTTGTGACCCCATGTGGGGTGGTTACCTTGTAGGAAAAATCCTTCGTAAGCCTTAAAGTAGTAGAGAAACATGAGTTGTTGGTATGGTAGAGAGGAGAAGGGAAAGGTAGGGAGAAGATTGATTATTACCACACCTACCAGGTGGCCCAATGCCTCCAGAGGATCTCCACTGCAGCTTCACATGTTTTATCATGGCTCCAAATGCAGCTGTGGAACAACCCTATGACCCTGGTTTACTAAAATCCTATAATTTGTTCAGTCCACTCCACTGCATGGGGATTAAATGTACATTCTTAGCTCCACCTAGTGGTAGTAGGTGAGCACGGTGTTCAATGCATGTCCATCTTTTTCAAATACTAAGATAGCTAAAGTCTCTCTACCCTATTTCAAATTGATGTATCAATTTTTAACCAATCTGTGCATACAAGTTATATCTTTCTAGTACATTGAAGCCAGGAACTGTGTCTTATTTCAGCTTTGTATTTAGTATTCATCCATTAATTCAACTGGTATGTATTAAGCACCTGCTGTATGCTTACCATTGGGGTAGGTGCCAGAGATCCAAATACAAAAAATGAGACAGACCCTGCCTTCAAGGAGCTTAAATTCTATTGGGGGTGGGGAGAAACATGGCAGGTACATGTATGAGTAAAAATAAAATACATATACAAAGAAAAAATACAATTCAGGGATGGGGACCAGGAAAGGCCTCATATAGGAAGGTGCATTTTAAAGAGTTTTGAAGGAACCTAGAGATCCTAAGAGGTGGGGCTGAGGAAGGAGGACATCCCAGGCAGGGCAGACAGACGGGAGGCAGAATATCACTTACAAAGCAAGTTTCAATATGGTGGAAACATAGGGTTGTCTCCCTTGAGTACCAGCTAAAATTCCATCTCTCTTCAGGAAGCTTTCCCTAAATCTCTTAATTCCAGTGTCTTCCCTCTTAGTTGATTAATTCCTGTTTATTCTGTCTATAGTATATTTACACATGGACAATATGTGACACACAGTAGGCATTTAATAAAGGCTCATTGACTGAGTGACTGAGTAAAGGAGGTAATATGTAGTAGGCCTGGAAAAGTAACCTAGAGTCAGATTGCAAAGGGATGTAAATGATAAATGAAGTTTATGCTAGAGGCAATGTGGAGTCACTGGAGCCTCACAAACAGGGGGATGATAGTTTTATCTGAGCTTTAGGAATATCACTTGGGCCGCTAAGTGGAAGATAGATTAGAGAGAAAAGAGACCTGATGATACAGAGCAAGTAGTTAGAATGCTATTGCAAAGGTCCAAGATGGAAGTGGTGAAGGCCTAAAGTACCATGGTGACTATGGGAGTAGAGAGAAGGAAATGTAAGAGTCTAGGTGTAAACTCTTCTCACGTAGTTATACTGAGATAGATAGATAGATGGATGGATGGGTGGATGGATGGATGGATGGATGGATGGATGGATGGATGGATGGATGGATAGATGGATGGATGGATGGATGGATACAGTTTATAATCTACTAGGGGAAATAATGGACTACTGGAGCTGAGTATTGGATTTGGAGTCAGAGGTGGGGAAGGAACGCTTTTATTAAGCATTTATTAAGAACCTATTATATGACTTACTGCGCTAAGTGCTTTGCAAATCTGATCTCATTTGATCCTCACAACCCTGGGAGGTAGGTGCTATTATGATCTCCATTTTACAGTTGAGCAAACTGAGGCTTACAGAGATTAAAGTGACTTGCCCAGAATCACAGAGCTGGAAAGTCTGAACCCATATTTGAACTCAGATCTTCCTGACTTTAGGCACCTAGCAGAGTTCAAACTGGGCTCTGCTAGTTGTTAGCTTGTGACACTGGGCATGTCACTTTATGTCTATGGGCTTCAGTTTCCTCCTTTGTAAAAAGAAGGAGTTGGACAAGATGCTTTCTGGGGAGCCTTCCAACTCTAAGTTCTAAGGTTCTTTCTAGAGCTAACATTCAATGGGGTACTGTTGATAATTACAAGGTAAGATGTACACCTTGTCTCTACTCTTGGGCTGTCCTTGACGCATGGAGACAATGCTTCTCCACCCACCATCAATACAAGGCTTCAGTTTTGAGTCCTTCTTCTAGTATCAAGGAAGAGTCATCTGTATGCATGTAAACAGCAAGGGATGGTATGATAATACAGATTGCAGACTTTTTCAGAGGCTGGAAATATTTATTATAATGAAGGAGGAGGCCCAACAGTCTCAGATTAATAAGATGGAGAAGCTGGGAGCTTCTGAGGGCAGCTGAACAGTCCTCTGTGAGACCATGGGAAATAGAAAATGAGAAATAAGGAAAATGGAATGTGATGTCCGATTTTTTTTTTTACTTGACCTGTGATTTCGTGAGTATAGGGAATTTCTAGCGAAGAACTCCCCAGGCAAATACAGATTATCGCCTGACTTACACCTGACTACAGCTTGTAGTTTTAGAAGCTGCCTAGACCAGAGTATTCAGAGATAAAGTGAGTTACTTAGGGTCAGCCAGTAATGAGTCAGAGGCAGGATTTGAACCCAGATCTTCCATTCTGTTTGTCAGCTTTCTATCCAATATGGCATCCTGCCTCATTACTAACCCATTGTCCCATTACTAACTCAGAAATATCAGCTATCACATGGCCGGGGGAGGGGATGTGTGGTGGTGTTTGAGTGGTCCCTTATCCTTTAAGGCAGGGCAAATATGAGACAAAATCAAGATATTTTTCCTAGTCTCCCTCTTCCCTTTCTAGTGCCTTTTACTTGCTACTGGCCTCTGCCCACTTTTCCCTTTCACCCCATCCCTTCAAGAAACCAGTGCCCCAAGGCTGTCCACAGCTACACAGCGGCTTCATTGAATGCAGCCCAGCCACATGATTTATCCTCTGACATGACTCCATGCTACAGAACTTTCTCCCCTTGCCATAAAAAGGCATCTTATTCTACGATCCCATTCTCAGATAATGTGGTCAAATAATTTCCAAAGAATCCTAAAATATTAGGACTGAATGAAATCAACCAACCGACATGAATTTCTTAAACACCTACTACATGCCAGGGGTTCAAAGAAAAATTGAGATAGTTCCTGCCTGCAAAGAGCTTACGTTCTATTAAATTGGTAGAAGTAAAATGGATATTTGCTCAGGTTTTCCCTTGTTTCTCAGGAGAATAAACCCCAAAATCTGAAATGGTTTTAGAAAGAAATTTATTAGATCATTGAATAAAGAAGAGAAAACCAGAAAAGAGGAGAAAGCTGGGAAGCTCCCTGTCTCCTGGTTTTGGAATGTTTACATTATATAAGATTTTGACAAAGGTTTCTGTACACGAGTCACACATAAATCACATGAAGGGTACCCAAAACACAAAACCATAAGACCTGAGTGTGGAAACCCAAAATGAAAATGTTTTGGGGGGATTCAGGACCTGGGAGAACCCAAAATTCTTTGTACCTATCTCCATTATCCCTAGAGAGTTACCGGAGTTAGGACAACATTCTGGGTACAGTCTCTAGTTAGGTTTAAACAGCATAATGATAAGTTTTCCAAACGATATTATAAATGATAAATAATAATTTATAATCCCCTCTTTTTGAACTTGAGCCCAACATTCTCATACTAGCAAAAGTATAATTATAGAAGCAGAAAAGCTGGGTTATGATATCAAAGGGAATTTATTAAAATAAGCTGAATCAATGGATATGTCCTCATTATCCATCTTGTCTAAAGCTTGATATAGCTCATTTAAGGAGGGGAAGGGGCCAGGTTGGTGACATATTCCCAATGTCTCATAGTCAGAGGGATCAATTTGAATAGGTCTCAGGGGTTGTAAGCCAGGGGGCTTAAACTTACATCAGGAAACAAGAGCAGTGTGGCCATGAGCACCACAAAAATCGTAATCTCATGTTTCCTTTCATGTCATAAAAGTTGAACAAACTTAGCTCAGTAGAGTCATAATCTCATTTATCTGTTCAGACAAACCTCATTAAACAGAGACTCTAAAGGTAAACTAAGTCAGGTTATGGATTAAACTACGTTTAGAGGGGTCACAATGGATTGATTGAGAGGGGAGATTTATATATCATCAAGGTAACCAAGAAAACTAGGGTGAGGGAAACCCTCCCCTATACAGTTAGCTAGGGTAGCCGTTGTTTAGTGAGTTACAGTTGCGTCTGACTCTTTGTGACCCCACTGGGGTTTTCTTGGCAAAGATATTGGAATGGTTTGCCATTTCCTTCTCCAGCTCATTTTACAGACGAGGAAACTGAGGCAAAAAGAGTTAAGTGTCTTGTCCAGGGTCACAAAAAAATAACCAGATCACTTTAAGAAGCTCAAACTTCACTTTGTCTTCTGAGGAATGTCAAACAGTTAACATTATTCTTCCCTAAGTCAAGTTTTGGTCAGGTGAGGTTAATATAAACAGAAGACTTTCAGTTAGCCAAAAATTTACAGGAGGAACAATCCTGATCCCTAAACAATAAATAAAAGGAATTAGGACATACTTTCTGTCAGACAAATAGGAACACCACGAAGCAAAAATACCAAGTGATACAATAACGCCCATCTATAAGATAAAGTCTCATTGTTCCTGGTAACTTGCTCCCAACATCCACTTAATCAGTACTTTTCACCTTGAGTCTCAGGCATCACACGTAGTTGTCTAATCCCTGGAAATATCTTCCCTTGCCTCGTTCTCAGGGAAGTTCTTGAGGGCGCCCCCCTTAGTTGATTCCCTTTTCTGATTCCAACTCTTACAGAGATTCCCTGTTTAATGTTGCAAAACTCTGCCAGTAACAAAGACAATTTGGCACAAATTCCTAAGTTTCGTTTTCCGGTAACCAGTTCATACGGTGAAAACCAGTTCAAACCTTTGCTCACCTTCTCACATTTCTAAAGGGCTCAAACATGCTCTTTTCACAACTCTGCAGGGTAATTTTGTTTAATTGTAGAGGTTTGGGGGGGAGGGGAGATCTGAGTTTGCAATTTTATTAGTAAATCCAGTGAAACTAGTATCAACCCCATTTGATAGTGGAGGAATGTTCATCTCTAAGACGTTAAGTAGTTGGCCAGGGTCACGGAGCTAAGCGTTGGTACTTGGATTTGAGCCTGGCTGTCCCCTAAGACTAGCAATGAACACAGTAGCTCGTACACAGTAAGAGCTAAATAAATGCTTGTTGAGTGGACCGACTCCAGCTCCCGCACTCTTTCCACCATGCCTCACTGCCTCTCCTATTCCATCAATGTGTTCATTAAATGCCTCCTATGAGCCAGGCACTCTGCTAGGCTAGGAGATACAAAGTCAATGATTGAAATAAATCCTACTTGCAAAGAGTCTTCACCCCAGTGTGGGGATGGGGAGGAAGAGAGACAAGATTAGGTCGCAGATCACATGTCCTGTCGATGCTCAGGGTTTAAGGCTTGCCGATTGATCTCTATTGATGCTAAAAGTTGACGTGTGCACTGAGATGCTCTGGAGCCCAGGAAAGCTCTTTTAGAAGCCAAGGGACCCATAAGAGTATTTCAGCTGAACTCTTTGCTTTGCCTGGTTTTTTTTTTTTTCCAAACCAAATCTACAGAAAAAATCCCTTTACCAATTCAGGTCAGCACCCACTCTTTAACTGATGGCCAAGTGGGTTGGTCACTTGCCCTACTTTAAGCAGTCAATATGGCCAAGGTCTTCCTGCCTCTACAGCTGCCTAAGCCACAGTCGACCTCACCTCCCAGAGGTCAAGTTTCATACAATTGAGTGAATTGTCTCCCCTGGGCTTCTTTGCATGTCTTTTCCACTCTACTGCACCCCATGGCCTTGGTGTCCCACGTCCTGTTTCTACTCAGGGTTCAAGACTAAGACCAAGAGAAGCTTGGGAAACCTGCATTCCATGACTATCCCTTGCAGATAATGGATTAATTAGGTTGCTACTCAATCAACAAGTACATTGATTCATGCCCCTGGATGGTTTCCCAGGGCTGAGGAATAGGGCTCAAAGTAATTAGAAACGGGAATGACCAGAGGGAACTGGTTAATGATGCATCTCACATGGGTCTTAAGTAGAAGTCCAGCTTGTACTGGGGGAAGGGGGAATCTTTAGTGATCCATTAAGGACCCATTTCCTTAATGAATGAATCAGGGAGCAGATATGCATTGCTACTGAGTAGAAAAAGACTTATGGGAGAGAGAATACTTCAGAGGCTGGATGTCCATTTACCAGAGATGTGCTCAAAGGGATGCTCAGTCAGATCTGTGTGGAACTTGATGACCTCTTGGGTCTCTGCCCATCTTGAGGTTATGCGATCCTGAGTATTTGAGACGGAAGGCACCTTGGCAACCATGGAGCCCCGCTGCTTCACAAATGAGGAAACTGAGAAGGACCTTGCCCCGGGTCTCACAGAGAGTTATTGGCAGAGCTGAAGTATAGAAGCCAGGTTGCTGACTCTCAGGATGGTGCTTTTTTCCATTATACCTAGGATTACTCAAATAAAAATTTAAAAAAAAAGTTTTTAACCGCAAAAGATAAAAACTGGCCAGATTAAATCATGAACCTTCCCCATTGATTGGACCTGAAAATCAGGAACTAGCTCCCTGAATTTGAAATGGTAACAATGATTTTAGGACCAACTTTGATGTCCTAATTAAGAAGCTCCTGTAGGATTTGCTTGTGTAACAGAATCTCGATCATAGTAAGCTTTAAGAATCCAACGTGGGATTCGATCTTTTTGTCTCCCCTGGGGTGAGATTTTGTCCAGAGCCTTGCTGAAAACCAGGCATATCTCTTGGTCACAATATGGCATATTCTTGAAGAACCCAAGTCGGCTCTTAGTGACCAAGGACCACTTCCCTTTCCAAATGCTTATAAGCTATCTCTTCGACAATACATCATTCTAAACTTTTGCCAGGAATTGAAATCTGATTAAGTACAGTGAAGTAGAAGAGACACATAAAGAATAGGAGGGAGGAGACTAGCTCAGAAGAGACCAGATCTCTTTAAGGCAGACTATTACTTAGCCAGACTTGAAGTCAGGAAGGCACTCTCTGCACAGGGTTCCAGTAAAATGTCTATCAGCATTAAAGCTGAGGGCAGCTAGGTGGTGCAGTGGATAGAGCCCTGGTCCTGGAGTCAGAAGGACCTGAGTTTAATTCCAGCCTCAGACACATGATACTCATTAGCTGTGTGACCCTGGTCAAGTCACTTAACCCCTATTGCCTCCAAAAAAAAAAAAAAGAAGAAGAACAAAAAGCATTGAAGCTGTCTACAGAATCATGAGAGATTTCAGGTCTAATAATTGCCAACAGCAGACAAGGTTACTGGAAGGATTTCAATTCTTGGTCTAATTTTAGAAGGGTCTATTATTAAAGGGCTGGCTTGTAAGCATTTAGAAAAGGAAGCAGTGATCACTAAGAGCCAGTAGAGGTTTTTCAAGATCAGGTTATATCAAGACTAAGGGAATGTCATACATGACTTGGGTTTTCAGCAAGGTTTTGGACAAAATTTCCCATTACATCCTTACAGACAAATGGTGAAATATGGGCTCGATGACAAGGAAGAAGAGGAACTGAGTAGTTCTGCCTTCTCTCTCATACGTTATCATTGTCCCAACCATGCTGTACAATGATTCTATCCCTTCTTTGATTCTCTTTCTGCCAACCTGGACAAAAAAAAATGGATTAGGCCTCTTTTCCTCTGGTTCTGCCATTGATCATGGCCCTTTAAGTTCTGATTAGAGGAAAAGCACCATACTAAGAGTGAGCAACCTGACTTCCAGACCTAAACTCTGTCAATAACTCTCTGAGACCTTGGGCAAGATAATCAAGGTCCAGATGATCACGTCACTACATGACTCTTGAGAGGCAGCATGACATAGTGGATAGAGTATTAGACAATTGTGAGTCAGGAGGACCTGGGTTCAAATCCTATCTCAAACCCTCATTAGTTGTGTGACCATGAGCAAGTCACTTAACCTCTCTATGCTTCCCTTTCCTCATCTGCAAAATTAGAGGGAAGGGAAGTCAGACTCACTGCTCTCTATGGTGCATTCTAGCTCTAAATCTACGATTGCTGGCTTGACAAGAGGCCAGGAATCCCATTGCTGTCCAAATTGCTATGTTCACTGAGCCCTGTCTTCTATACAAAGCCTTTCTTGATCTCTTTGGCCACTAATTCTCTCCCTCCTCTCTGTTGTATTTATTCTCTTTATTTATTTATTCTATGTTAACTTGTGCATGAACCTGTTGTCTCTCCCCTATTAGAACATAAACTCTTTGAGAATAGGAATTATTTCATTCCTATCTTTATGTTCTCAGTACCTAGGATAGAGCTTAGCACATAGTAGGTGCCTAATAAATGCTTATTGATGGATTGATCTGAGCTATTGGATTAAAAGGATGCTTGAGGTCTAACACAGAGAACATACTCAGTTTTCTTGCACAGGCTTTATAAAGAAAACCTTGATGTAGAGAGAAATTATCGGTCTCTAGATAATACTTAGGCAAGCAGGCCTGCTCCTCATGAATCCTCCAGCCAAGGGAAGATCCTGACCCTTCCCCCATTCACACTTCTCATTCCCATCAGATATAATACCCAGTGCCAAGAATTTACTTTACACTATCAGTTCTCAAGCTCTTTGGCCTTATTGAGGACCCTTCCCCCCAAAAGAGCTTTGTTTATCAATCTTTACCATTTCGGTTATTTTTCAATCACATCCGACTCTTTGTTACCCCATTTGGGGATTTGTTGGCAAAGATAGTGGAGTGGTTTGCCATTCCCTTCTCTGGCTCATTTTACAGATGAGGAAACTGAGGCAAATAGAGTTAAGTGACTTGTCCGGGGTCATACAACTAGTAAGTGTCTGAGGCTGGATTTGAACTCAGGTCTTCCTCACTCCAGGCCCAGTGCTCTATTCATTGAGCCGCCTAGCTGCCTCCATTATGTTTACCATATTAGGAATTAAAATATCTTAGTATTGTTATGAAGATAGTTTTGATATCATGGACCCCCAGAAAGAGTCTTGAGGACCCCCAGGCATCCACAGAGCACCCTGTGAGAACCATTGCTTTACACAGATCGTAACTTTTTTTTAAGAGGTGAGAAAAGTGACCTTTTTGGGTGCAGAGGTTGAGTTTGTGTCTAAAGAGTGATGTTAGACCCAGGATCACCCACAGTGGGGACCTGACTCAGGCAAAGGCTGGTTCGTGCAGTGTTTACCCCTCAGAGTGACTCTTCACCCTGATGTCAAGTAATGGGCAAAGTCCAAGGCTTGAGTGATACACGAGGTCCCAAGTAAGCCATTATGGTCCTCACTCTGGCTCTGTTTCCACGACAACCTCCCACACCCACACCCCCTTCCCTCACCCCTCCTGCCTGACTTTCTTGTTTTCTCACCAACGGCATGTGTGAACAATCAAGCCTATTGCATTGAACCTGAAAGGGGGGAGTGGTATAAATATGATTCTTTCCTGACCGTCCTTCAGTATCAACGCCAAGAATTTCTTCCTTCTTGCCAGCGTTCAAACATTCTCCTCTCTGCTCCAAAGTCCCAATACAGACTCAGTAATTGTCTTTGCTGGGTGGAATTAACCAAAAACCTAACCACTGAATTATGTATGATGAGAACCACACAGGAGGAACCAAAGGAGAAAGACTCTTTCATTTCAACGTTTGAAATAAGGATTGGTCTGCAAGGCAGCAAAGAGGGGAAAATCCCAAATTGACCCCAACCCAAGCTTCAGAAAGCATTAGAGCCAAGTTCTTATCCTGGCCCATGGATACACGGCATCATACCATGAGAGTAGAAATAGCAAAAGAATATTATAGAGACTGGGTGGCATAATGGATAAAGCACGAGTATTGCAGTCATGAAGGCCTGGGTTCAAATCTTACCCTCATGAACTTAGTAGCTGTGTGACCTTGGGCAAATTACTTTACCCTCTCTGAACCTTAGTTTCTACACCTATAAAATGGGATAATATCATCTCCTCACAGGGGCTATTTTGAAGTTCAAGTGAGATGATGTATGTAAAGTGCTTTGCAAAACTTTAAGGTGACACATAAATGTCAGTTGTTATTATAGCCTTCAGCATCCTGGATGCCCATCTTATTTTAAACTATGAAACCCAGAACTGACTACAACACTCTAAATAGGATCTAATGAGGGCAAAGGACAGAGGGGACTCCCAGCTGAAGCTATGCCTCTCAATGCAGAACTAAGATCCCATCAGCTTTTTCAGGGGCCACATCATACTGCTGACTCATTATGCTTATGGTCCACTGAGACCCCCAGATCTTTTCAAACTGGTGTTTAACTACATCTCTTCAGCTTGAATTTCAACTCATATGGAAAACTTTAACCCTTGTCCCTGTTGTTTTCTCTTAATATATTTAGTCCAGCCCATCAATCTATCTATCTGCACTGAGAGAAATGATTGTTAATAACTAATAGATTTGGGAAGATTCAGAGATTCCTCTTTCTTTTCTATTTGCAAGACCTCAGTCTCTGAAGGTCCAGTGAAACTTCTCCTCTACCTGACTCAACCCAACCCTACAAGGAATCTCTAGTCTCAGGTGAATTCCTTTCAATCAAGCTTGGGTAGAGACAGATCCTGCCCTCTAGAATAGTCCAAGGCTTAGGGTGAGTATAGAGACCATTTCTCTGTCCAAGGGTGACATGATGTCATTTTTCAGTTCCTCATTTTCATATAGCCCACCTCCTATTTTGTTAACCAATCAGAATTGATGGCAACTCCTCTTCCAAAAGAACATACAAGCTCCAAGCCTGCCACCATGATTGTCTGTGGCTAAGAAAGACAGCCAAATAGCCATCCTTTTATTACCACATTATGTGCTGGCCTTATTAATAAAATGATTAAATTACCCAGAGACTATGTCTCTTGGACCTTTTTAATGTCCACAATACACACACGTGTATGTATATGTACATATACATGAACACACATATACACACGGAATGCTGCCATCCAGGATGCTAGCTACCCCTCCCAGCTCTTCTATGTGTTTGTCCATGTCATTGATCAAAATGTTAGGCAGCCCAGGACCAAACACACATCCTGGGCACTCTTGTGAAGACCTCTTGCCAAGTTGATATGGAACCATTAATGACCATTCTTTGAGACCAGCTATTCCACCAGCCCTGAATGCATCGAATTGGATGATCGCCTAGTTCACATCTCTCCATTTTCTCCATAAGAACAGTATACTGGGGGCAGCTAGGTGGCACAGTGGATAGAGCACTAGCCCAGGAGTCAGGAGGACCTGAGTTCAAATCCAGCCTCAGACACGTAACACTCACTAGCTGTATGACTCTGGGCAAGTCTCTTAACCCTAAGTGCCTCACCAAAAAAAAAAAAAAAAAAAAAAAAAGAACAATATGCTATCCCTTGTCAAATACTTTGCTAAAACCAAAGTACCCCATACCCACAGTGTTCTCCCGATGTATCAGCTTAGCAACCCCATCCGAAAAGGAAATAAGGTTAGTCTCACATGGGCTGCTCTTGAGGAAGCCATACGGATTCTTTGTAATCTCCACTTCCTTGTCTAGTTATACACCAATCATCCCTTAATGGTTCAATCCTAGAATTTTCCCAGGAACTGAATTATTGCAGACTCAATTCTCTTCCTCACCTTTTTTTTTTTTAACTGGGACATTTGCCCTTCTCCAGTCCCTGTCTCCACGACCATTCACCTTTCTAAAGAGAAGAGTTAGGAGGGACATAACTACCTTCAAGTGCCTGAAAAGCTGCTGTGGAAAAGAAGTGGAAAACTGCATCTACCTGGCCCTCAAGGGCAAAAATCTAAGGAAAATGAATGGAAGTTGTGAAAGAAGTGAATTTATACAAGTTTCATCCCCTTCCAGCCCTAGTTGTCTGGAAGTGGAATACTCAGAGTTAGGAGGGAGTGAATTCTCCCTGAATGGTGGTCTTTAGGCAGAGACTGGGGAGTTACTTCCACATTGATTGTATTGTCTGGGGATTGTGGCATGGGGAGTCACAGATTGGATTTGATAGCATCTGAGATCACTTCAATTTTGAGATTCTCTTATTCTAGAATTCCAAGTTGGCCAACCAGGGAAAACTTGTTTGAGAACCAAACTATGAGCTCACCCTACTCTGATTGGCTTCACAACATACCACTGTCCTGTCACTTCAGCCTAGTGTGGAAGATGCCCAGTTTAACAATCTGCTCCAGTCAGCCACCCACCAAGACCTCTCTGGGTGGTCTTGTATGAGGTTATAGAGGAAAGCCCCAAATAGTTAAACTGAACCCCCAAATCCCCAAAGTAAGTAAACACCCAGAAACTGGCACAAGGTAAGCCCCAATCACGAAGTAATGCCACCTTTGTCTGGGTCCTGGGGGCTCTCTTAGGGGCTGCAATGATGAGCAAAATGTTTGCTCTATGTGAAGGTTTGTCCCTTTCCTCCAGCCACAAGCCCATTCCTCAGAGAGGGAAGGGTTGGGGGGAGGAAGCTGGAATAGCTGATGCACTGTAGGTCAGGATGGAGAGATGCTGACAGGGTTGCATTGAGAATAGCCATAGAAGGAAAGAATTCAAGCCTGTTCGAACCACACAGGTATTGGCACCTTTGCAGAAGCAGCGGACTACACACCCAGTTTATTTGTTTGCTCTCAAAATTAGTGAAAAAAAAGAGGGAAAAGTTGCGGGCATAAAAGCTTGAAAAGCCCACTGTGGGGTATGAGCTCTCTTCAGCATTTCCATTGGCCTTGGGATCAGATTTGGTTGGGGGGGGGGGGGGGGCTGATCGCGCTAAAGAACCTTTTTTTCTTTTTTTTGAGATGAGGTAGGTTTTGCCAAAAATGACATTGCTGGGACCAAAGGTAATTTCCACTGAGGAAAGAGTTGGGGAGGAAAGTTTTGGAAGCCCTGACCACAGGACTCTGTTCCCTGGATCTGCATCCTTGGGTCTGAATACACTGAATAGACTTTCTGATAATCCACTAATCCGATTAGAAAACACCCAGGATGTTCAAATACCCATGTTTTAAGCTGCTGTCCTCTCATTCCGAACTTAATAAATGCATATTGAATTGAACTGATTGAGGCCTTTGACCATTCTGGTGGCCATCCTACGGACGCTTTCCAGCTTATCAATGTCCTTCAGAAAAATGTTGAACCATTTACACTGTCTTCTGGAATAATAAACCTTTTAAGATTTGCAAAACACCTTACTTATATTACCTCATTTGATCCTCACAACAACCCTGTGAGGTAGAATCTACTACTGTCCCCATTTTATAAATGAGGAAACTGAGGCTGAGAAAGATGAAGGGACTTGTACAGGGTCACACAGCTAGCAAATTTCTGAGGCAGGATTTGAACTCGGGTCTTCCTGATTCCAAATGCAGCAGTCAGCTAGAATTATCTCTTTTTCACTTGTCCCTGCCCAGTTTGCAGCTCCTATCCTCCATCTTTCATCCTCCATGTCCCAGGAATCCTGAGCTCATTAAAGTTGAGTAAGGTGTTTTGCAAACCTTAAAGGGTCATATAATGCTAGTTATTACCATTGTTGTTGCTATTATCATCATTATTCTTATTATTCTAGAAGACAGTGTAAATGGTTCAACATTTTTCTGAAGGACATTGATAAGCTAATAAGTACCAGAGGTTGGATCTGAACCCAGGTCTTCCTTACTTCCAATTCCAGCACTCTACTTACTACGCACCTACTAAGCCCAATACTTAGCACAGGGCCTGGCCCATGGTAGATGCCAAGAAATGTTTATTGACTGTTATGCTACACTGTCTCTCTTTTTTATGAATATTTTATTTTTCCCATTTACATGTAAAAACAACTTTTAACATTTTTTTTAATTTTGCACTCCAAATTCTCTCCCTCCCTCCCTTTCCCCCTCTCCCTGAGACAGTTAGTAATTTGATATAGGTTATACATGTGCAATCATGCAAAACACATTTCCGTATTAGTCATGTTGTGAAAAAAAACACTGACCAAAACAATTTAAAAATACAGAAAGTGAAAAATAGTTTGCTTCAATCTACATTCATACTCCATGAGTTCTTTCTCTGGAGGTAGATAGCATCTTCCATCATGAGTCCTTTGGAACTGTGTTCGATCATTGTATCTCTGAGGACAGCAAAATCATTTACAGTTGATCACCACACAATATTGCCATTACTGTATAGACTGTTTTCCTGGTTCTGCTCATTTCACTCTGCATCACTTCATTCATCTCCAGGTTTTTCCGAAATCCGCCTGCTCATCATTTCTTATAGCACAATAGTATCCCATCACAAGTCATATGCCACAACTTGTTCAGCCATTCCTTGGGCATTGATTGTCTACTGGGTTTCCTTCACTCTTGTAACGTAATGAGACAATTGATGGGCATCCCCACAATTTCCACAAAAAGAGCTGCTAGAAATATTTTTGATACAAGTAGTCCCTTTTCCCTTTCCACACCGTTACTCACAAATGAATGATGACTACAGAATCCAGAGCTGCACAGGGTCTTTCCTGATCTTCTCCCACTCACCCAATTCCAATTACTAGTGCTTTCTCCAAATTATTTTGTATATATTTACCTAGAATTCTAGGTTTAAAGCTAGAAAGGACTTTAGAGGTCATCTAGCCCAACCCTTTATTTTACAAATGAGGAAATTGAGGCCCAGAGAGGTCCAGCAAATCGTTCAAAGTCACACATGCAAGAAATAACAGAACTGAGATGTTTGACCTCATATCCACTACACCACTTCATGTGTAAGTACCATTTTCCCCAATAGAATGTAAGTTCCTTGAGGGCAGGGACTGTTTTGGTTTTGTCTCTATAGCCACTGTGCCTGGCATATATTAAGTACTTAGTAAACACTAGTTGAATCCATTGAATGAGAAGCAGTGGCATGCTTATAGGATTTGGAGACAGGGAATTTGGGTTCAAATCCTGACTGATACATACTTGAGGCAGCTGGTGGTAAAATGGATAAAGTTCTGAGCCTGGACAGCAGAGTTCAAATGCAGCCTCAGACACTAACTCTGTGTCCCTGGGCTGGTCGTTTAACTTCTGTTTGCCTCAGTTTCCTCAACTGTAAAATGAGGATATTAATAGCACCTGCCTCAAAAGGTTGCTATAAGGATTAAATGAGATAACCTTTGTAAAAACTGCTTAACACAATGCCTGACACATAGTAGACCCTATATACATGCTTGTTCCCTTCCTTTATTTTCTTCCCCCATTAGCCTACGTAAGCATCGGCAAGTTACTTGGTCTCTTGAGCCCCAGTTTTCTCATCTGTAAAATGAAGTTGACAGCTGTACCACCTACTTCCCACGACTGTTGTAAGAAAAATGCTTTGCAAACCTTAAAAGGCTCTTCTAACATACCGTGTTACTTAGAAATAAGAGCCATGACTAAAATCAGAGCTCTTAGCAAGGGACATGACCTACAAAGATCACCCAGTCTACCGTCTTGCCTTCATTTATTACCCTCATTTTGCAAATGTGGCCATTAAGGTCAATGGGGAGGGTGGGGTGCTGCAGGAGGGTAATTAATGCAGTGCTCAAACCAAATCAAGTAGATATTTAGGAGGGAACCAGCTCCCAAATTGGGGAAATGGAAATTTCTGACATGACTCAACCTTCCCGAGAGCTGGTTGAATAACAAGATGGTTTGACACATTCCCCCAGGGTTCCTCTTTGGCAGGAGCCCAAATGAAAACGAAAACATTTTGGTTTTGCTGTTGCTGTTTGATGATCATTTAAGCAACCCAACATGCCATCAAGCCTCCGTTAGCTCACACTTTCTAGTTTTTTTAATTTTTTTTTTAACCAACGTGCCTGCAGAAAATTGGAACTCGGGGATGGTGTTTGGGAACAAGAGTCTACCGCTTTGAATCTCATCAACTATGCATTGGTTCCTGGGGGAGTTCTATCCATCCTTTGATTTGTTGACTCTTGGACTCAACTCTTAGCCATTTTTAAGACTCTGATCACGTAACATTCAATTCTAAAGTCACCCCAAGTGGGGTCTGGGAGGCATGAAAAGAAATGATCCTATTCATTGTATGAATTCTTAAAGGGACGCACAGAGTGCTTGGGATTAGGAACTTCCTTTGGACCCATACAGCTAGAAGCTCAAAGATGTGGTTTTTTTTTTTAATTGATATCCAGCAAGTTGGCTATGGTGCAGGGTCATAAGAATTTCTTAGCTATGCTTCCAAAAATGTGAGGGAAAATTTGCTAAAAGCTTCCTTAAATAAGAATCAAACATTTGTTACATGTTTCTATATGCCAGGCACTGTGCTGGGGATACAAAGAAAAAGTACACAGTTCCTGACCTCAATGAGCTTACATTCTAATAAAGAAAAAAAAAATCTCTTCACTATGAAGCAGTATATAAATGTGTTTTATTATTATTACTTCTTTTGTTTTGGTCTGAATGTATGATTTCATTGATCTAGAGAGCTTCCAGTGAGGAAATCCCCTCTATCTATGCAGGTCAGGAACTGTCCCCAAACTTACAATCTTAGATGGCTGCTTGGGGCACTGAGAGATTAAGTGACTTGCCCAAAGTCTCACAGCTAGTATGTGTTAAAAATGAGACTGGAATCCAGGTCCTCTTGATTTCAATGTCTTCCCTCTGTCCACAGTGCCATACTGCCTCTCATCAATCGTATCAATCATATACAGACACATTAATGATCCTCTTTGGAGGGGGCAGTGTGCTGCTAAGTTCTGAAACCCTGCAGAGTCTCCCAAAGTAGATCCATAACCACTCTTAAGAGCACAGCCTAACTATCCACAGAAAGAAAACCAAGTGGATGAACACTGTCTAGCACCCACATTACAATCTATCTGCAGTTGGATGGCCAACCTATAGAACTTAATTTGTTAGTACTTGAACAGACACTACAAATGGACAAAGCTAGACTCAGGATTGAAGAAAAGAAAGAAGCTTTTGGGAAACTGTACAATTCTTTCTAATGGCCCCAAGCTTCTCCATGAAACAAAAATGATCTTTTTATATTTTTCCAGTGATTTTATATAGAAATTTGTGGAATCTGGAGACTTAAAATTGAGGGTCAAGGGGCAGCTAGGTGTCGCAGTGGATAGAGCACCGGCACTGAAGTCAGGAGGACCTGAGTTCAAATCCGGCCTCAGACCAAGCACTTGACACACTTACTGGCTGTGTGACCCTGGGCAAGTCACTTAACCCCAATTGCCTTAAAAAAAAAAAAGAGACAAAATTGAGGATCAGCCAAAAGGCAATAGGGAAGCTCATGGTGGGTTTGAGCAGTGAGCAATGCATCAAAAAAAAAAAAAAAGGAATTGAATGCAAGTAGTACAAAGGATGTCAATACAGAAATGTCACTGGTTGTTACCAAGATGGATTCAGTGGTAGAGAAGAGGTGAGAGGAAATCAATTTTTTTTTAAAGCATGACTATATAAACACCCCAAAAATTGTCTCATCACATTACAAGAATGAGAGAAATCTGATAGACAGCCTACATGCTACACTGGGATCCATACAATATCAAAAGAAGTAGAGGAATATCCTTTCCCCGTCTCATCCTTTGCCCCCCAGAAAATTTATGTGAAGACATGGAAAAGAGTCCCATGGGCTGGACGGGAATGAATGAGCTGGTTTCTGCATCATTAGAGAAAACAGCAATATCAATGAGACCAGTCAGTTAATAACACTACTAGGTGCTAGTACCATAGTAAGCACCTGGGATACAATGAAAGGCAAAAATAGTCCCTGCTGTCAAGGACCTCATTGTCTAATGAGGGAGACAACATGAAAACAGCTATGTACAAACAATATATACATTGGAGAATATATACAAACAGTATATACACTGGAGAAAATCAACAGAGGGAATGCACTAGAATTAAGGGGGATAAGGAAATGCCCAAGAGGAGGGAAAGAGTTACTGGCATAACAAACAATCAAAGGTCCATTGACATACTGGAATAATCATGCTTTGTTAACATATAATATAATTATGATAACTCACTGGCAAAATCAGAGAAGTCGTAAGACCTCCATTGGAATCTGTCATGACAATGTGAAGAAGTCCTGGACTCGGAGTCAGGAAGACCTCAGGTTCAACATCCATCTCAGATATCTACTAGCTGTGGGACTGGACAAGTGACTTATCATCTTTAAACTTCAGCTCCTTCATCTGCAAAATGGAGATAATAATAGAATTTCTCTCCCATAGTTGGGAATATATGTAAAACCCTTTGAAACTCTTAAAGGGTTTTATAAAGATTAGCTATAATAATTATGTGACCTTGGGTAAATCACAATCTGAGCCTTAGTTTCTTCATCTGAGAGATGGGGTAATAATATTACAATTATCTCAAAGGGTTATGGTGGGGATCAGATGAGATGCTGTATATACTTTGTAAGTCAATATCAATGTGAGTTGTAATTATTAAATTTATAATTATAATTTTAATTATATATAATTATGTATTGTATATAATTATATAATTTAATTTGTAGTTATAAATTAAAATTATAAAAATATAATTATTAAACTACATAAGGGACTCATGAGTTAAGGATAGAAAAATAAGGACAAGGTTTGCAGCTATATTCAAATATTCATACCATTGTCCCAAGAAGGCACTTTTTTCCCCCATAAATATCATGCCTTCTCCACTTCAATAGATTTTACTTCATGTGCCGTGAAAATTCTGTTTAGCCCACATAGAAGGTAGAGGATATGGAAATAACCACAAGGGGGCAGCAAAAGAACAAGCTAGTCCTCTGATTCTTTCTCATATTTGTTTGACAGAGCCCTACTCTGGTGTCTCTTTGTGGTATAGAAGTTACCATGAGTCCTTGAAAGCAGAACACCGGTCTAGCAGGTTCAAGGATGCTATCTGTCTGTTGTCCAAGACTCAGCCTAGATGAGTTTAGAAAGGTTCATCACCGGGCTGGGTCCAGAAGGATAGAGATTTTGTCCATGGCAATTCTCAAAGACCATCTACTAAGTCATAGGAGGTATGATCTGCCTCAGTGGAGGGAATATGTGGAACAATAAAATTAGAGCTCCTAAGTAATGATGAAGTCTTTGTGAGATATCCTGGAAGACTTTTCTTCCATTTAGGATCATTGGCTTCCTTCAAGACTCAGTTCAAGCATCTCTTTCTGGAGGAGGCCTTTTCCAGTTCCCCCAGCTTCCAATGCCTTCTCTTATTAGGGTACTTTCATTCTACTCTGTATATATCGTGCATGTACTTATTAATCTACATGTCATCTCCCCCATTAGAATGTATGATTCTAGAGGGCAGGAGTTATTTTGCCTTTTGTTTTTTGCATCTTCCAGTGTTTAGCACAATGCCTGGCACACAGCAGTGCTTAATAAATGCTTATTGAATGACTGGGGTTAGATTATCCCTAAGACACCAAAAACCATTTATTTTACAATACTCTCACCCATCCTTTATCCCTAACTAGTATACTCCATTCATCATTCTCAGTACAGGAGAAATGTCTAAGAGGGCTCTGAAAATGAAGTAGTGTTAAACCATTTCAAAGGGGTCCACAGGCAAAAGAATACACACCTGGGCTGGAGGGGCTCCTTGCTACTACAGCAGTAGAAAAAATATATTACTCTGTAAGTATTTGCAAGGCAAGGACAGCTCTGTGAGTTAGAATGGCCACACTGCAAATATGGAAAGTTTCATGACAAGTAGACACTCTCTAATCATGGAAAGTAAATAGAGTGATTAAAAACAGTCGCTATGTTGAAGCTATCAGTACTGTACAGAAGGGAGGGACGATGTCTACTCACTGAAAAATAACATGTGGTCTGGATTATTATTCACATGGATCCATGATCTCACGGATTCAAAAGTTCCTTCGAGCAATGTAACCCCTCCATCCCTGCTCCTCCTATGTGACTTCTCTCTGTCCTTTCAAAAGTTTGCCACCCAACATTCTAGAGGCCTTCCTTGTTTTCTCCTGACCTCTATGGGCACTCTGACCCGTCTGGCTGTCATCTCCTTCTCTTGCCACATTACCAACCCATCTTCTTTTCTTCTCATAGAATTCCTTGATGACATCTCCTACTTCTGTTCCCTGGAGTCTCTCATTGGTTATAGAGTACAAGCACGCCATTATTCACCTTTCCATTACCCTCTGTGGGATATCAGCTTTAGTTCTTTGGAGGAAGTTATGGCTGGCCACCATTTAGCATCTCAAGTAAAATGGTTTCATGAGAAACTTGAAGGCAGTAAAGCAGTTCTGCAACTTTTTGAAAATAATCCAGTCCATTGTATTCCTCTTGTTCAACTCTGGGCCCAACCTGTCTGTCTGTCTGTCCTGTTTGTTTTTAAGTTTATGAAATATTAGACCAGATCTACATTGGTTATTTTTTCTTTTTAAGGAAATAATGAAAATTTTCCAAGGACCATTAATTAGAGAATTTCAATATAATTAACCCTAAGGCTAGACAGCAATACTGGGAATTGAGGAGGTCCAAGGCTGTGTTTTTAACTCTGTCAGATGCAGGGGTCACTTTCCTTCTTTCTCTCTCTCTGATTCAGCTTCATTTAAAGGAATTTGGAAGCTGCATCCCATGACATCTGATTGCCAGGTCCCATGATCTCTGACAGGGACATAAGCAAAGAATGAATGAACAAACAAGTATTTAAGCACCCACGATGTGCTAAGTATTGTCTCACAGCCCCTGCCCTCAAGGAGCATATATTCTGAGAGGGGGATAAAACATATATTAGGGCATGGTGGCCAGGGGAGGGAATTTTTATCTGAAGATGGTCCCAGAGACGTTTTGAGTTGGACCATGGGCACCTGATTGTCTAGGTTCCCTCTCCCAGACCCCCCAAAAAAGGAGTTGTTTGTATATTGTCTTCCCCAATAGAATGTGAGTTACTTGAGGGCAGGACAGTGTTTTTCCCTTCCTTTGATCCCCAGAACTCTGCACAGCGCCTGGAACATAGTAAGCACTTCGTAAATTCTTGTTAACTAAGGAGAAAAAAATAATGTCCAACACATTTTTGGGCGTGGACAATGCAGGAGTTTGTTTTGCTTGCTTTTGCGTATTTATTACAAAGGTTTTCTTTTTGTTTTAATGGAAGAAAGGAAAGGTGGAAAGGAGGAAAAAGTATTTTTTGATCATTGAAAAAGAAATTTTTTCAAAAAGGTAATATTAAAACCCCAGTTACTTATCCCTAAAGTTCTCCACTGTACTCTGTGCCTTAGACTTTGGGCAGCCTGTAACATGGCTAGAAGATATGATGGATGTCCTTCAGGATACACAGCACAGGAGAACTCAGCTAACAGGAAGCCCACCAGATCCCAGGAGCTCTGCTGCCCGTCAAAAAACAAACAAACAAACAAAGGCCCTCACCTGGCTCTTTCTTTCCCTCCTTCCAGGACAATCCAGGACTCTGCCACGGCCTCAGGGGCCAGCCTTTACAAACAACAGCTCACAAATCCTACTTCTTTTTGCTTTCTTGCTTCGATCTGTGGATCTGTCTGTCCCATGAAGCCTCCGTGTGGCAGGTGGGCTTGTGGGTGCCTCAGGGATATTGACAACAGCTGTGGACCTGCCTGCCATCTAGTCCAGCTGTGCTGGCTTCCCTGTGTGCTAACATCATTACTGAGCCACTGCTCAGATTCAGACCATCTTCTGATTCTAATAATATTCTGTCTATATACGCAGGCTATATTCTAATATTTTCTCACCCGTTACTGGAATGTGTGAGGCAGGTAATATTCTTCCAGGTCAAGTTTAAAAATCCCCTTCTTTAAGACAATTGCCCTGATTCCCCTGGGGGGAGGGCTAAAAGGAGATGGGGGGGGGTTGTTATCTTTCCTTCCCCTGACCACAAAAAGAACTTTGTACCTCTCCTTATGCCCTTATTATACTCTTTTCCAAAACATGGTTACTTTCTTTTTTTAAATTTTATTTTATTTTTAATTTATGGAATAAAACAAGCATTTCCATAAATACGGTTACTTTTTAATGATTGCATATTTATATGTTTCTAGGTGGAGCAGCGGATAGAGCGCTAGACTTGGAGTTAAGAAGACCTGAGTTCCCATCCTGCCTCAGATGTTTACTAACTGGATGGCCCCCGGCAAGTCACTGAACTTCTCTCTGCCTCAGTTTCCTCATCTATGAAATGGGGATAATAATAGCACCCACCTCCCAGGTTTATTACGAGAATCAAAGGAGCTAACGATGGTAAAGCAGTTTGCAGACCTCCAAGTGCTTTAGAAATGCTAGCTATTATTGCCATTATTAAATCAATCAATAAACATTTACTGACCTAGGTCAAATCACATAATGCCCTTGCGCACACTTTATCATTTCTAAAATGAGGGGGTTGAACTAGTTGGCTTCAAAGGTCTCTCTAGCTCTATAGGACCCTTTGGTGCTATGAATCGCTCTGTGCCTTAGCTTCTTTATCTGTAAAATGGAAACGATGAACTGCAGGGTCCCTTCCAGCTCTCACTATATCACTGGATCTTCATCATTTGGCTTCAGACACTTACTAGCTGTGTGACCCTGGGCAAGTCACTTAACCCCAATTACCTAATTTAAAAAAAAAAAAAAGAGGAACAAGAAAAATCCCAGACCTACCATAGGATAGGGATGGACCAAGATCCCTCAGAACAAGTTCCCCTGAAATTCCCACGGGGGAGAGGGATGGAGGACAGAGCAAGATTCCTCTGCTTTTTTGCCATGGTCTGCCTCCAAACACAACAGGACCGAAAACTAACCCAGACCGGAGCTCAATTCAGATTGTTTGCAAAATGTGTAATGTTTTCCCCTCTTTTGCTAAATGACCCCAAATATAACAAAACACACACACACACACACACACACACACACACACACACACACACACAAACTGTCACTGGAAGAGAGAAAAAAAGACCATAACGAGTCAATCATTCAATTGCACATACCGCACCAGCAGTAAGGCAACTGTATTTCTAATCATTTTCCTGTCTCCTAATTTCACCATGAGAAATGCATTTCAATGACTTTAATGCGCAAAACTGTTGCAGCGTGAAGGGAGCCAGGGTGCATTCATAATGGAATTGATCACCGCCAATAAATCATTACACTGAAACATGTTAGCAAGCCAAGGAGCTCCCCTTTCTAAGAGCCTGTTTCTATGCCAAGAGATTGTGTTAGTGCACGGCTTATTACCCAGTGACATCACTTAGCAAAGGAGCTTCGAATGGAGAGAGGAACCCCGCCGACAGCTGAGAAGCTGCGCTATTCCCTCGGGCACTAAGATCAAGGGCTGCTTCACGTCATGAGAGATGGAGGCGGGTCCGAGAGTTAAGGGGACTTGGTTTTCTTTCTTATATTTCTTTTTTGTTTCTCCTTTCCAGTGTTAGATAGGCAGGGCCAAACTCTGTAGAGTCAGGCTGAACATTGAGTCTGTCTTTCTCTGTCTCTGTCTCTGTCTCTGTCTCTGTGTGTGTGTCTCTGTCCATCTCCCTCTTTCTTATCCCCTCTCCCCCTCTTTTTCTCCTTTCTTCTCTCTCCCCTTTCCCTCCCTTCTTTCTTTTCTGCCCCTCTTTTCTATTCCCCCCTCTTTCTCTCTCCTTCCCTTCCTCCCTCTCCCTTCTCCCCTCTCCTCTCCTCCCTCTCCCCCATCTCTGTCTCTCTTCTCCCCCTGTCTCTCTCTCTCTCCTTCTCTCCCTTTTCCCCTTCCTCCCTTTATGTCTCTCCC